>NC_134704.1:57333420-57533420 GCF_043290135.1 Rhipicephalus microplus | reverse complement strand
CAAGACAACACAAGAGGGGAAGCGTACGACGTGGCGCAGCGGATAATTTACCTTCCGAGCATCCTTTAAAATCGTATCTTCAAAGACTTCCTCATATAGGTGAGGCCTGCGAGCTTCTGAGACAACAAAATGAAAGCCCCCCGAGCAAACCCAAAACTTTGAAGACGCTGCCCTTCAAGTCAAGATACATTTGGATTACTTGTTGACTCTCGGGCTCCGCCCATGCTCCGCGGAGGTCCTCCTTTTCTATCGGGTGAATCAAACCTTTTTCTTTGCACAACACCGTTAGTCCGGGGGATATTTACAGGTCCGCGCTAGCGCCTCTGTATACACACATCCGTTGCGCTGTTAAGCCGCATCGACTATCATTACAGAGAGCGAGAAAAGAAATAAAGAAGCGAGGAGGGGACAACTCGATGATGACGACGACCCTAGCTGTTGACGCTGCCTCCTCCGTTTTCCTGAGGCGAAAGGTGGAAGGAACCTCGCGCCAAGTTACAGGTATTCGCCGCGGGGCGTCGTTACGCGAAAAGCCTATAAGGAAATGACAAAAAAAAAAGGGGGGGGGGGGGTAAGAAAGACTCCCGAGCAAACATCCGCAAAGAAGCGTGGCCTGCGAACAGGTTCGACGTGCCCGGCGTGTTATGTTCGTGTGTGCGTGAGCATAGTTCTCTGCGGCCTATCTGTGACCGTGCAGCGCATCTGTGGTTCAGAAACGCGGGTGGAATATAGGCACGGTTCAGGAAAGGGGGATGATAAGAGGAAGGAGAGAGTACTCATTCAGAAAGAAGGACGAATCTCGAAGACGGCCGAGGCACGCGCGCTTCGGGTGACAACGCCCCCAGAATGTGGCGAGGGCCACGTCGATGTAGAAGAAGGCAAGAAACAGAAGATATCGCGGCTGCGTGCCGCGACCACTTGGTGGCCGCGTCGGGGACCTGTACCTTATGTAGACCACCTTGACCGAGGCTGGTGTGTCGGCATTGAGCTGTTCGGTCAAAAGCGGCATGCGACGATATTAGCGTCACACTGAGCACTTCGAAGGCTTCGAGAAGCTAAACAAGAGAGAGAAAGAAAAGGCCAATGAAAAGCTGAAAAGTTAAGCACGTTACACCTTGTTTTCTAATCTATAAGGATATTAGGCAGTGAAGGATAGAAACGATGACATGATGAGAACTATATATATATATATATATGAATCATGGAAAACACGGTAGCCAAATTATATAGAGAAATATCGAAAAGTCAGCAAAGCATACAGGTTCCAGCCGTCTCTTAGTAAAAGTTATTATCTGCCTGTGGCTGGCTCTTTCTGCGAAAACGTGCTCTCCCCCCCCCCCCCCCCCTGCAGCCTTAAGCGTGCATAGAGTTTCCTTTCAGGGGATGCTAAGGCTGGTCCCAGCGCCCTCCTTTTTATTAAGTCAATCTATGGGGCAAGCATTGCGTCTCCCTTTGAGGCCACTACAGGGGGGCGTCTCCTGCACCCCCTCTCCCTCTTGCACACGATATACCTGCCGCAATAGCTTGCTGTTTTCATCAAGACATTACATATAATATAATAATAGATATTAACACTAAACATTTCCTCTTTGCAACTGCAATGGCGCACCGGTGAGTCAAATCTACAGGTCTAGAAGTGGAGATCAGTTTTTGGACCCCAGTGTTCTAAAATCTTCCTTCTGTGCACGTTTCAGTGGCTTCTGGCAAAGAAGAATTGACAACAGCCAAATTGATGCTACCCCAAAGTCCAAGCCAAATCAAGTCATTCTCCTCACCGTTCAGAAAGAATGAATAAAGAAAACAAGAAAAAAGCACTACTTCGTGCCTTCGTTTCGTGGTGCAGGGTAGGTCACGACCTTCTGGAAACTGGCTCCACGCGGCACACTGCTGAGCGAAGGGGACCGTCTGGCGCACATCGATTATATGCCGCATTGCATTAAAGGCCCCGCAGAGAAGTGAGCCCTGGCTCTTCTCTTTTGTCGTCGAAGACAATGGAGGCAATTTTCGACGATGCCACCGCTGGTCGACGACCTATCGAGACAGAGACGGCTCCTTTTCTTCCCGGAGGTATAGAAGACGACTGGAAGGCCGCCGGCCAGCCTGCGCTAAAATACGGCGTGCTTTTCGTGACGATGGAGCCGGATGGGAGGTAAAGACACGGTGATAAGTTCGAGGCCACCGAGAAAGAAAATCCCATAAAAAAATGCACCCCCACGCGGGGTATAGGGCGCGTGGTCGAAGCCAAAAGATGAACCATAGGCAGGAAGAGTCGGATAGGAACCGTCAGGCGTTGCATTTATGCATGGCCGAAAGTCACCGCTGGAAGCCTGCATAACTCCAGAAGAGAGCCCATCGGTTGCGCAGCCTTTCCTTTATACAAATGCGTCGTATACGGGGCGGATCGCATCAGGGGATTTCGGGATTCGTTCGAGTCTGACGGTGCTCGACCGAGAAACGGAGGTATAGCTGGGGAGATCCGGAAGAGTTGAGCGTGAGTCTCGTGTGCATTCGCGTATATAGTTTATGTGTATTGGTATTGCATATCAAGGACGCCTACGCGTTCCGTATTGGTGTCTCGCTGTTCCACGGGGCTTTATTTGTAGGTGAGCACCGGAAACACAAATAAGGAAAGAGACATCCCTTAGCGAGCCGTTGCTGGCTGTCACTGTGATGACGTCAAACCGGGAATAACGCCCCTAATAATCCGGAAGGTCGAAGAAGTCACGTAGGAAAGGCATTAAGTAGGGAAAACCGAAAAAGAGCAGGATGAAATGTGCATGGAATTACAGCTGTACTTCCATTTTGAGCAAAGTTACACGCACTCCGCAGGCTGTAGCGGTAGGCGCGAGGGCTATGAATGTTCTCTGCCTTAATTTTTTATTCAAGGTCGAGCGCACACTGTTTCTTTCGGAATGACAATTTTTTAGATAATTACGTGTATTACAGGACTAAGCAAACCAGTATCCACGTGACAGTTATGTGCTTTACTGTAGCGCAGCACAATCAGGTGGTATCCTTTCTCGGATTCAATAGTGATTTAGGGCGAAAAAGCCGGGGTAAGGCGGATAACTACACTTCAAACTTTCCGGAGAGAGAAGTCCTCGGTAGCGGCCAACATAGTAACACGATTGATGACGCACCGACAGCGTAGGACATGCGGCCGATTCGGAAGAAGTTTACCGTTTGTTTTCGTGGGTCTATGAATGCGTCTCAACAGTTACATGTGCCAGGACGCCACTTTGGCAAAGTGGTCATTGGTTAGAGTCGTTCCACACAAGAATACAAAGAGTGCCATTTCTAGGGCGAGTTGGAAATTTATAACTTGATATATTCATTGTGGCGTAACTCAAACAAGGAAAGAAGAAGGAGGTCAAAAAGATTACAAAGAAAACCACTACAAACTTACGTAATTTGTCTGCTTCAGCTGAACTACAAATCTAACCTGTCCTGACGGCGGTTTTTCTATTTCTTCAGAACCCGTCGTTCAGGACATTCGTTGAGCACCTGTCCTGAGAATAAAATGAGCATACAGAATGAGGGACATAACTCTGTACGTGACACTATAATATAATAATGATTGCTGACGTTTTATGTCCCCCACTATATGATTATGAGGAATGCCGTACTAGTGGTCCGGAAATTTCAACCACCCAGTGTTCTTTAACGGCCACCTGAATCGTCATTCCGCCTCTGTCGAAATATGGTCCCCGTGTCCCACGCCCTCCGGGTCAGCACTCAAACTTAACCACTAGACCACCGAGGAGGGCCTGCAACAATGCTGGCAATCGATATGCTGCAATCATACGTGGCCCAATAATCTGGGGAAAGAGGCTATTGCAGGGCCAGCGTACGGAGTAGGTTAAGATAACGTTTTTTTTTCATTTTTTTTTCTTTTCATTTACAGTCAGTCTTATTTAACATACGTTATGCTTCATCGATTGGAAAGGCCGCAACATCTCAATGTTTACACAAAGACGTGGGCGGAAGTGCCGACCAGGTGAATACAAATTAAATATGCGCTCGTATCTCGCACATGTTTGCCTAAAGATTCACAGGGCGTTCCCCACCTTGCTGGCTTATAGAGATTCATACAACGCGTATACCAGCGCATATTCAAGCATACTAATGTGTGTTGCACGTGTACATGGATACGGATACGCCCGCAGGAAACGAATGTTCGCACAAGTGTCTTGCACGCCCCCTACCCCTAAAAAAAAAAAAACAGCTCCGCAACGAGTTGCGACACAAAACCATGGAACACATGAAAGTTGAGAATAAAATATTGCGCGTATTTCCGTGATTCTGTTTCAGTGGGGTGCACAGCGATTGCATTTATATATTTCAGACCGTGATTCCTTGCTTAGCCGCACTACATTTGGAAGAAATGGCTCACCAGAGAAAATGATCGCTGATCACATGGACAATAATGACGCAAACTTGAATGCTCGTGTTAGTGTACAAGATGCAGCAGACGACGAGAAGCGAATAATAGAAAATTAACAATGTTTTATAGAAACACACTCTATCTGGTATAAGATAAATTTTTATGGTTAGTACATCGCGCAAATCATCATGTATAATCTGATACTTAATCCTGTCTTCCGTCTTCATTAGCATATTTCCGTTATCCTCATGTGAGGGCCTTCACAGATATCGGGTGTAAGGATAAGATTGTAGCTTCGACGTATTACCAACAGCAGCTTCAGTCACGCATGGAAATGCTTGTTTGTGTAGCAGTTCTGGGGACCTTGTGCCGCAATAAAATAGTAAGGCGTGGCGGCTTTGTTTTTATGGTCATTCGGGGTTCATCAGGTTTAAAACAAGCCCCGAAAAAGCACGGCTGATTCGAATTTCTTTCTTATCGAAATGAGACGGCCGCCATGACCGCGAATCGAACCTGCCCCCCCCCCCCCCCCCCCGGTGAGTAAGAGTGCGTTACCATAGCTGCTAAACTACTACGGTGGGTGCGTGAGCGGTTGCTTAACACTTCTATCACGTTTCTTCCTTTCTTTTAACGGTGAAGCTGCTTAGGCTAGCCATAATTTGCGCGGGCAGAAAACTATATCAAATCGGTATGTGCCAGAGAAATTGAATAAATCCCATTGCTATACATTGGCTGAAGAAATATACTGAAGGCAACACAGTTGGTGCAACAAATGACGGTGACTTGACGCCAGCGTGCTGATGATCCCGAGTACGTACAACGAGATATAGGCAGCGGGAAAAGTAAAGGCTGCTGGGAGAGCGGTCCGAAGCGATAGAAGGCTTACGCCAACGACGACGTGCCCTTAGAGCTACGAGAACTACGAATGCTTGGTTTCAACTCGAGGTTCTGCTGCGCCTGGAGTTTGGATGACCGTGTCGTGTCAGCGACTGTCTTAGGTTCCACTCCAACGTCTCCGCGATAAGAATCTACGTTGAAACAATCACACACACACACACACACACACACACACACACACACACACACACACACACACACACACACACACACACACACACGCGCGCGCGCGCGCGCGCGCATATATATATATATATATATATATATATATATATATATATATATATATATATATATATATATATATATATATATATATATATATATATATATATATATATATATATATATATATATATATATATATATATATATATATATATAAGGCCTAGGAACAACCTATATGCAACCACGCTAGCCCTCAGAATCGTCCGATTTCGCTGTTTCAATCCTTGCTTGGCTTAGCGTACGCTTGGCGTTTTGCTTCCCCTTTTCTTTTTTTTTTTTGCGTCAAAGAGGATTCAGCGTTTGTTTCATTGTTCTTACTTTCACACTCTACACTAGCCATCGGCTACATGGCACATATACGACAGATGCGGAACCCCGTCGCGAAATTGCTTTCGTCGTGAGCACTGCGTATATGCGTTGGGGCGCCGAAATTTCAAAATCGAGGTGGCAAGCGACCGCGTTAGTGCGTTTGAAACAGAAACGCAACTTTTCTCTAACGAGGGAGTTGTCGGTGGACGTCGCCATGACCCACGCGGAGCGTAGAAACGAAGAGATCACAGCCGCGCCGCTCCTCCGACGCGCACTCCTTTACAACCGAGCTGCTGCTAGCTTCGTTATTTCCCTGCTTCCTTAACCCTCGCGACTCTCGTCTTGGCTGCTCGGTCGGCGCCTCGTTTCATTACTTCGCAGCTGTGCCGAGAAAGACCGCCAAGTGAACAGAGGGCGTGGAACAACGACGGCACGACCCGGTATACAGCGTGACGGAAGGGGGAGGCCCATGACCCTGCGTTTCCTTCACCCGCGACGCTCGCGTCGGCGTCGTCGAATCGTAATGACATCGTCTCTAGCGCGCTTCTGACGTGACATTGATGCGTTTACCGCCTTTTCGGAGGCATTCTCCGGGGGTGGATAACGGCGTCATCCGTGATCTAACAAGCGGCGACGAAACCGTGCCGCTCGAATCCTGCGGAGATCGTTTCCTTATATAGCTTCGCCATATCTTCCTACATGTGGATTTAGAAAAGAAAGAGAGAAAGAGAGAAAGAAAGAAAGAAAGAAAGAAAGAAAGAAAGAAAGAAAGAAAGAAAGAAAGAAAGAAAGAAAGTATCCCTGCTTGTAATCACGAAGATCTTTTATTGATTTCGGAGAAGGTCTCCTCCTTGAAATTATTATTTTGGGGTCTATGGCGAAAAATTTTGGGCACGGAGCTAGTGTGTCACCTTCTCGCTGCGCCACTACATTGCAGTGAAAGGAAGCATCTTAATCGACAAAAAAGCTTTCTTTTAATCCACGATGGCAATATCATTGTCGTGTAGTAGGAGAAAATTTTCCTGAATGAAACGTTCTTATGCAACTCCAGCTGTTTTGTAATGTTCCTGTGGAAAGATAGGGCAAATATATCAAATATGTATAGGCCTTGCCTGTATTCACCACTAAAAGACATGCAATTATCGAAGGAACATTCGGAAACTTTCAGTACGCAAGAGGCTTTTCTCTTGAAGCAACAGATTTCCTCCTGAGAAATTCAGGATCTCTTGTACGGAGAAAAAGTCCTCAGCGGCCGTTGGTGGAGCCCGCCACGACGCACGTTGGGTTTCCCTCTGGTCGGGCCGCGAGTGTAGGCGACCTTAGCCCGAGTTCGTCGCCTAACCAGTCGCACTGTTCTGTCTGTTACGTCGCTTTCTCTACTTCAGCTCCCACCGTTAACTACTACATACAGCTGCCATAAGCAGCTATGACCACGAGAGTTTGTTTAATAATGAATTATGTTTAAGAAACACCGGGTGGTCGAAATTTCCTGAGCCCTCCACTACGGCGTCTCTCATAATCGTACGGTGCTTTTGGGACGTTAAAACCCACATATCAATCAATAATTAATTATCGACTTTAGTCATCGGGATAGAGATGTATGACTAAGCGTCACGAATGTATCCACGTTAAGCGATGCTGTAGCTGTAAAATACCACTAGACATTGCGTAACCTCTCGCATATCGATGTACACTATAGATATCGAGCTACTACTGTAAATACACGTTTTACTTTCGTGTTTGGCGATTCCCATGACGCAGAGATCAACAATGTTTTTATCGCTTACTTTTTAAAAGAATACTCCACCGTCAGAATCTAGGGAAGGAGGGGGGCAGCCCCCTCCCCTGGCTACGGGCTTTAGAGAAAAAGAGAGAAAATATTTTATTTAGAAGACGGACGCCTAACCAGCGTGTCATATTATCTCGTTAAAGGTGATTGGCTTTCACGTGTGAGTGGCCGTGAGAAATACAAATCGGCATCTTCTTCGCTTTGTAAAATACGCTCATTGCGCGCCAAACTTAAGGACCAACGCAGGTGCGAATTTCGGCACGTTTAAGCCGTCTTCCCCACACTGTCCTGTTAGTAGCGGAAAAACCGGCTTAAGCTCCGCGAAATGGAGGAGTGCGCGCCGCGAACACATGAAGCTTGGCAAACTGCATTGCGGGAGAAGGCTGCCCGACTTGCGCTGCGGTATAGCCGGCTCGGCGATGGGGCGAAAAAATGGTGAGGTGGGGTGAAACGAACTTTATTTGGTGCTGGAAAACCCCGATCAGACACATCTTTGCATAGTAGCTGGTTTGAATCGCGGGAAGAAAACAGTGTTATAGCACAATGAGCACAAGCACTTGTGAGCGATCGTAGACTATATAAAAGAAACAAACAGTACATTAATAATAATAATAATAATAATAATAATAATAATAATAATAATAATAATAATAATAATAATAATAATAATAATATCGGGGGAATCAATGTCCCAAAACCATGGTATGATTATGAGAGGCGCCGTACTGGAGGGTCCCGGAAATTTCGACCATCTGGTGTTCTCTAACGCGCACTGACATTACACAGGTCACGGGCTTTTAGCATCACCACCGAAATGCCACGCCGCGGATGGGGTCGAACCCGCAACCTTTGGGTCAGCAGTTCAGTAACGTAACCGCTACACCACAATGAAGGATATGGCAGAACATAAAGAGGAAGAGGTAGAAACAAGTTCATAAATATGAGACTGTTTCGTCGCTGGTTACTCTGGATAGAGCCCCTCTTTCAGGACACATACTGGCTATTGCGGCTCTCTGGGTCTGGTAAGAGGGTCGTGAGTTACCTCCCCAAGTTCATTTCGAAGATGTGCACCTCTCACGATCAAACGATGAACGTGGCCGTAAGTAGCGGCGAGACGATGACTGACGGAGGCCGCGTGCACTTGTACGATACGTGTGCGTAGGTACGTTGACAGCAGCCAGCGATGCCGATTATAAGAGTAAACGCGGTACACTTTACAGAGCTAGCTTCAGACAAACTAGCGTTATTTTTCCAGTGTTATACTTCTCCTTTATGACAGGCCCCGCCGCGGTGGTCTAGTGGCTAAGGTACTCGGCTGCTGACCCGCAGGTCGCGGGTTCGTATCCCGGCTGCGGCGGCTGCATTTCCGATGGAGGCGGAAATGTCGTAGGCCCGTGTGCTCAGATTTGGGTGCACGTTAAAGAACCCCAGGTGGTCAAAATTTAAGGAGCCTTCCAGTACGGCGTCTCTCGTAATCATATGGTGGTTTTGGGACGTTAAACCCCACATATCAATCAATCATCAAATCCTTTATGACAGTTTTGTGCGACATCTTTTATGTCAAACTCTACTGCACACGAATGATCTTTATGCTTACTCTTCAGTCTACAGATATTCCTGTTTATTTTTTACAAACTATTTCGCTTATAGCATTGAACATAACGTAGCCATGCTTCGGTGTCGCGAACGCTTCATACAAAAAAAAAAGTAGTCAAATCAATCAATGACAGCACAGCGAGGTCGCGAGGACGGTCGGAGAGCACGCGGTCCCCTCAGAAGACGCGTCGCTCGTCTTCTGTCAACCTCGAGGAGGTCGCCGCATTGCGAGTTCGTTGGTACGCTTTAGCGACGAACGCGATGAAGCGAGTCGGTCCTGTAGCAAAAAAAGGCGTCGTCTCCGTCTGGCGAAACTCGAAGCGGCGGTGGCGGCGCCTTCTTTCACGACGGCTGTTGCGCAACCCGTACCGCGCATCTCACCCAACCCCCGCGCGGCCGAGTCATCCGCGCACAACTTGCGGGCGCATATATGTATTTATGGTCGTGCCGTTGCGCTGTTTCGTTGCGGAGCGGGCAGAGTGGTGGAGTTGGCCTCCCAGCGATATTAAGAACTCGCATGTTGCGTGCAGCGCCGGCTGTGCAGATCCCCGCGATACATCTGCGGTCAGGAAACGCCTATAACGAACTTCTGTGTAACGAGATGACCTTTAAAACTCAGGGTTCATCGCGACACGGTTATGATGCCAGCGTCACGGTGCCGTGACCTTCACTACGAAGGGAAGCAAAGTATTCTGATGTACAGGCATATACCAGCTGCACATGGCGACGTACTTCGGAGGTCTCGAGGCAAGAAAACAACTTTGGCTCGACCAGTAACAATGTTTACTTATTAAGAAGGAGGATGAGAGTAAAAACAGGGAAATATAAAGCATCTCCGAACACAGACTTCAACGACAGCATTGATGAGATGAATGCGTTTCGGATGCCGCCAGCGTTGACACTGATGTATCAGTGGTATTCGGGGAGTATAAAGATACTAGCCGTCCACCTGTGTAGCATAGTTATCCCCCCTCCCACCCTAAAAAAAATGATATGACAAGCTGTTTTCTGGCAAGAGAAGAGGTGCAACAGAGATGTGGCAAACGTGTTATCAGAAGGATTTGGCTTTAGAATCCTGGTTGAGTCAGAACTACAGTTTATCCGACCCAAAACGAAGCACATCTTGTGAGCGCAGGACTCTCAGAGATTATCGATATTCAGAGAAGTCGATCGAGCCTGTGCCGCTGCGGCCTATTACCCCTGAGAAACGGCAATGCCAAGCGTCCTATAGCGGAGAATCTCAGCCCAGTCTCAGCGTAGCTTTGGCGCTATGTGATTCCACGTTATTGGCCCCACCAACTCCACTACTGCTATGACGCCCACGCAACTTCAGAAATGCTGGACGCTATAGAAGCCCCGCATGACACCGCTGCAGCGAACTGTGACTCGTTCAGCTCCACAGAGAGGGCCGCCGCGCCGCCACCGTTCCCTTGCATCTAGCCATTGCCTCTCGAAGCGGCAGCGGCGAATCGTTCAAGGCCAAGGCGTCCACGATGGTCGCCTCGGACGGAACTCCATATGTGGACTATAAAGCGTCGTTCTCTCTCTTCATGTTGTAGGCTTTTCCTTTTTTACGCCATTGTTTGCGACCCCCGACCAGCTAGGCGCAGGCGCGAAGGAAGAGCCGAGCTGACCGTGGGAGTAGACGGATGCCCAGACCGACCTCGGATGTGCAGCGCCATGTCCGGCAGCGGAGGGGGCCGCGCACGTCAGCCTATTGCATCTGTTCGCAGATAGGCGTCAGGGTTACTTTGCTCTTATAGTAAGTCAGAAATATTTTTCACACTTGCTTCGTTATCGGCTGTCCCGTTTGTGCTTGTGAATGCAAGTTTAATCGGTGGTCGCTGGACGTTAGGGACAGGAAAATGTACACTTACCACAAATGATGCGTGTGGCAATGAGACACGATGTTTATAGCACCGTCTGGCGGTGTGTGAGACGTTAACGTGAAATGGACTGTCCCGTAAGATGTTATAGCGGTGCGTAACCACTGCGAAGCATGAAGGACACAGGAGTCGAGCTTCTGTCAGCTTGCAATTTTGTAGATCTTCCATGCGTAAAAAAGCAAGAGAAAACAAGTGAGGCGACCGCAGTCATACGCTATATTCAGGGCAAATACACAACCGGTCAGATTGTCTAATCGGCTGAACTGACCAACAATACTGGCGTGTTTTTATTTCATTAAGTACAAGTTGTATAGACTCCAGTTGAAATATTGCAAAACACCATAGCAGCCTGAATTAGTTGAATGAATGAATGAATGAATGTACGAACGAATGAACGAACGAACAAATGAATGAATGAATGAAGGAAGGAAGGAAGGAAGGAAGGAAGGAAGGAAGGAAGGAAGGAAGGAAGGAAGGAAGGAAGTTAACGCGAGGATGTTAACCAAACGGGTGTGTTATCCTACGCTGTCAAAAGAAAAAGTGAGCTTGAAATGGGTTTGCACAACAGATACTTCTATGCCTCTCTAAGAGATATGGCTGTTACTGACGGGTGCATAATGACAAAGCCGTGATAAGCTCAAGCGATCAATTCATGAAATCGCTACCTCTGCGAGTGTAGGCAAAAGAAAGACGCCCAATACTTCTACTGGTTCTTTATGGGTAACGCCAATCCATACAGATTTATTTCTTTACTCATTAATAGATGTTGCTCCTCCGTCAGATAGTCCATTACGTCGATGATTCCATGCCAGTGGCGTTTCGATGCTGCCTTAGGCACTTCATCAAAATACATCGCAAGCGTTTCCCCAAGCTTCCCGCTCACTACACGTGTAGTCGTTTCAAGCGCAAGAAAAGTTTGTAAATGCTTCAAAAATTTAGGAAGCGTGTGTGACTGTACTGCCGTCGCGACAAAGCGCCACCGAAAGAGGCGGCGGGACGGTTTCGCGAGGCGGCAAGCGGAAGGCATCGGACTGATGGAGGCCCCGGTGTCCGACAGACGCTGCGGCTCTGATGGAGGGTAATTGTGATCGCTGCTTATGGCCCCTCCCGCAGCCAAACAAAGCATCGCTCTTGCCGGACTGCACATCCCTCACAAGACACACACACACACACTCACGCACGCGATACGCTGGGCTTGTATATACTTCCCTCTCACCCAAACACCGCTGCCGTAGATTCACTTTCCTCCTCTCTTCCCCTCTCTCATCCTCTTCTACCGCCATTACTGTGCGCAGCTACTCTTGGTTCATATCTCTCTCTTTCACAGTCTCTCTTTTTCTCTCACTCTCGTCTCCTGGCGTGCGGGTAACAGTTTCCGTCCCCGAAATTGGTGCCATTATTCTTGTGGGCGTAACCCTCTCCATCTTTTATAACGCTTGCGCAACTCCCCCCTCCCCCTATGTTTCCTTCCTTTCCTCTACTCCCTTTCTTCTGAGACCATCTCACTTAAGGCTCCATTACCGCCTTACAACAACATAACATAATATAATATATAGGAACACATCACATACTCCACGGCCGAATTCGCCGCTTCTGTAGCGCACTCGTTCTCTGACCCCATTTCCGTTTGCCAAAAAAATTCTTTCGCTCGCGCCAGAACCAACAGATATCTTGGCCTCCAGCGGCGCCGGCGTCGCGTTTATAGAGCTCCTTCAAGCTCTCCCAACTATCACGTCACGTCCTGCCATTTTGGAAAGTATAGATCCGAGTTAAGCCTTTAAGTCTCCCTAGGCGGCTTCCTGAAGTGCCAAAGCAAACGGATGACGTCGTTGCCTCCCCGCACCCCCCGCCGCACGTGTCGGCTATGAAACTGAAGCAGCTGTTTGTATATATTGGCTTAAAATGCTAGAGCATTCTTGATGTTTGTAGATTCGGTAATCGACTAGAACGCCGACTTGGGATGAGCCACGAGCCACCGTCACCATGTATAGTTGGATATTTAACGGATCTCGTTGGTTAGCGTTCATTCATTCATTCATTCATTCATTTATGAAACCTGTCTCCATGATTCAGCGAAGTAATGTGTACGTCACTGTCAGCAACATATATATATATGATAAAATCTTCCTCTGCGCAGCTATGGGCTTGGGGTTGTGAATTCACTTCCTGGCCCCGGCTGCCTCAATCTAATAGGCGTGAAATGCAACCACAACCACGTACTTCTATCTGTTCCATCTGTGATTATTTATAAATAATCACAGATGGAACTGTATGAGAAAAAACTTTTTCAAGTCCAACGGGGGCTCGTAGTTGGCCGCTCCCACGTCAGGACAGATAGGCCTGCAGCCTCTCTGCAGATGTTCGAAATTTGATTCGGTGTTGCACTCGTTAGCAAGAACCCTGGTAGCCGGTCAAGGATGGTTGGCCAAGTATAGTCTCTGTCAAACGGCTTATATGAGCACATCTTTGGCGGGCTGGTAAAGATTATTGCGTAAGCATGATTTACACCAACGGAAGTGTAGTACATAGATAGTCCGTAGTACCGTTTTTTTTAATGAAGACGAATCAGGAAGTACCAACTCGGCAAGGAAACCCTAAAACATCAAGCAAAGCTGAAAAGCAAAATGAAATGAAAAGAAAAAAAACACTGGAGCGCAATATCTTTGGTACTAACGACAATCTCTATAAAAGAAAACGTGAAAAAAGAAACCATTGCATTCAGCCTGCAGCGCTACGCTTAAAAAAAAACAGCTCTGGATGTTCGCAGGTCGAAAAGGCTTGGTGGTTCGGCAGAGATAAAGACTGCCTTTTTTCCGCTGTTTTTTTTTTTGTAATTTTTTTGCCAGACTTCCACAGAGGTCTGTTGCACAAGCTTTCGTTTCTAAGGGTGCTGTTTGCTTCGATAAGCACCCTCCGAGAACCGGTCGTGAAAACATAAAATGTACATGTTTTGAATCCGATCGTGTCGCAGCCGCTTGTAAAGAAAGGAAAACCTGCGCACGCGCGCGCGCCTGTGTCGAGTGGCGAAACCCAACATACGCCGCTTAGAGCAGCTTGTATGTCCACACAAGGCGCTTTATTTTCGTATTACATAGTTCTGGCTTGCAGTTCTTGCTTGTTTTCTGAAGCGACAACGCCAGAAGTTAGGCTCAAGAATAGCAGGTCAAAAAACTGCCTCCACATCATAAAAATACAAAAAACTTATTGTGCAAAAAATAAAAGAATGAAAAAAAAGCGCGAGACAACGACAGGATTGGATCCTGAGAGCTACGATGTTAAATAAAAGCTTGGTACTAAGTATACTGGTACAAAGAAGCCCACTGTATACAGTTTGCTCTATAGAAGCCAGCTCGAGTAATTGTGCATGTACGGCAATGTGCATCACAAGTAATGACACCTGATAACTGACCCTCGAGAGATGAGTAGTGGTTCGTTACCTTCTGCATATTTCTCTCTCTCTCTGTCTCTAAGTAGGTATACGTTCAACGAAATTCCACCGATTTCGTTAATATCAGCTGCTATTTCATTATTATCAAGACCGTTACCATTCATATAATATTATTATATTCATAATCACAGCCAAAAGCTTCTACAGGACAGACCAGCATCGTGCGGGATGCCCACCCCCCCACCCCTCTTCTATTTCTTTCAGGCATAGAATACATAGCAGCGTGATTCAAAATTTAATGAGACCAAACGTTTTGGCACGGTCCGGGTACCAATTAAACATGGTTATCTTCGAAGCCTTTTATATAGCACGCGTAGGAAACACGCCCATCATCTTCGCATCAGTGGTACTTTTTGGTTGCCTCAATGCCCCGTTAGAGGCTTTCGGACGTCATGATTGTGATACTGTTATATACTCTCGAATAAATAATAAGGTTTTCTGAGATAAAGCTGAGTGTATACGTGCCACCGGCCGCACGTTTCTTTTTTTTTTCTGGTGCTCGCTTTTTGCAGAGCGTCGTTTTTTTTTTCCTCGTAAATATGACAGCAGCATATTATCAATACCTGATTACACGATCACAAGCTGCACACATTGCGCGAAGCGTAAACTATATAACAGGGTCACAACTACAGTGCCACATGTATCTAGCCACAAGAAGTCGGAAGCGGGTTAGGTCTGGGGCGTCGGTAAACGTTGAAGAATGTGCCCGCAGCCGGGGACCTGTTTGGGTGGAACGTACACCCCTGGGCCTGCACGCGGCCACCTACACGAACATGTTGTGGCTACGCGGTCGGGTCACCTTCTAATTGCCCTGGTCAGATCGTCTGAGAAGCCCCGTGTGCTGAGCTAACTGTGCCCCGAACCCAGTTTCAGCCATGCATCACACGGGATCCTTCTTATATGAATACCATCGCTTCCTCACCTGCTCTTCCGGCATCACTTATCCTGTTTTCTATTTTTCTTCGTCTGGGGGAGTACCCACTGTGCCTTGGTGTTGTTTTTCAGTACTCTTAATTAGGAAATATTGACCAACCAAGCAAGGCTCCTACTATATCTGTAGCGTTCACACTCGAGCGTGCGATTTTTATACTAACTCACCATATATGATTTACAGCTTCCCAGTAATATTAATTTGCCACCTACGAATAGGTATGCCCATCCAGGGCATTCATCGAGGAGGGGAGAAATATACAGACGTGAACCGAGAATACTGCGATAATTTAAAAGCATTCTCGTTACTGATGAGCCGATGAATAAAACTATAACCTTTGCTTAAGGTTAACGAATCTCGCAATACTCCGTGCGCACGAAGAGCGCGTCGTTGTGAACGGTATGGAAGCCGAGAAAGCCTCATTATAGGCGCTTCCAGTCTGTTTGACGCCTAATTTATACGCTGTAAAATAAAACGAACAATAGTTGAACACATATGTAGTTATAAAAACTACAAAAGAACGACATGAAATTCCTCTACGAACACGCAGGTTATGTGTGCACCCTTCATCGTCGTCGGCTGTGTACAGGCCGTCGACAAATTAATTGCGGCCCGTCAGGCGTAGAGCAAGTGACAGCAGAACTCACCCTCGCTTAATTATGCCCGCTGAGTGGGAAGCCTGGCGCAGAATTTAGAAATAAAAAGAGCTCTAAGACCAAACAATACAAAAATAGAACGAAACTAGACAAGATGACAGGAGAGGAACGCGTCGGGTGAGCACGGAAGCGTGTCTACAAGCGGTTAATAGCTCGTGCCTGCACGTGTCAGACGCCGAAACTTGTTTTGGCTTCCCCGCGTAGCTTGAATTGCTGAGGCATCGATCCAGGTGAAGGTAAAGATAATTACATGCACCTATTGAGTTGGCTTAGGGATAGCTCTAGGTATAGGGTGTCATACTTGCGATTTCGTTTTGTTGGTTTACTTTACTAAAGACTAAAATATCAGGAATCGTTGTTCGGAAATAGTAACAGGTCGGCAGGTTGAGTGACATGAAAAATAACGGCCAGGGAAAACGTGGCGGGGACTGGCAATATAAACGATGACGTATACGCTGTCTAACAACTGAACATTGCAGAGAAGACGAAAGATGTAAATAATAATAATAATAATAATAATAATAATAATAATAATAATAATAATAATAATAATATGTGGGGTATTACAACCCAAAACCCTGGTATGATTTTAAGAGACGCTGTAGTACAGGGCTCCGAAAATTTTGGCGATCTGGTTTTTTTCAATGTTCACGGACATCACACAGTACACAGGTATTCACCATTTCACCTCCATCGAAATGTGATCGGCACGGCAGGGATCGAACCCGCGACTTTCGAATGAGCAGCCAAGCACCCTAAGCCATTGATCCACCGAGGCGCCGTCGGACTTTCTTAGAAATATCGGTCATTCCCTATCAAGTGTAACCGCTCAATTATCGACCATCTCCGATCACGCTGAAAGAAATCGTACAGGTATATGTGAATGTAAGAAGTAGTCATTAAGGTATTAAAATTCGCAAAAAAAATTTTTGTTCCGTAGAGGGCGCTTCAAACTTTGGGCACCTAGGTTTCCTCGATGCGCGCGCCCCCTTGGAGTGTGGAGCCGCTCTTTGAAGGGGTGAGTGCCGCCTTCCGATCGGTGGCCGCCATTCGGCTCCCCCCGTCTCGCCGCGGCTGGTTGAATGAAACACGTGCGCGGCGTTTTCTCGGGCAAAATGCCCGGGTGTTGCGTGCCACAGTGTACTAACTACTCGCGAAATGGCTACAGGATGTTCAGATTTCCGAAAGATCTGAAAAGGCGACTCTTGTGGTTTGCAAAGATCAAGCGTGAGAAATGGCAACCTACGGATTCTTCATGTTTGTGCAGCGTAATGTGTGCCATTGCAGCATTTCGAGATGGTTACAACTTAAAGCACTGTCACACGGGCACGTTCGATTGCGATAAAGCTTGATGTAATTGACTCTCTTACGCCAGCTGCAGAAGGGCGCCAATCACTCTTGAGAAGTTCGATTCCGATCGGGCTTTAATTGCGATCATCAGTGCAACGGGTGCAATACACGTTCATTTGCATTCTGTGTACATTCGTATTTAACTCGTTCATTTTGGATCGCACAAAATGTGTTGTTCTCAATCGCTTCTTGTACACAAGCTGCAACTGCGCGAAGATGTGCGCCTACGTTGTGCGCTTGTTGCTGCCGGCACCTTTAACTATTTCACTTAGGGGCTAGGCCCCTTATACGTCGTGGGTAGTATGTCCCGTGTGATCGTAGTCGTATACTAGCCAGTTGCATTGAATTGCATGTCAATAAAAACGGTGTCACAGTATATCTTCGGAGTGAATGATGATGAATGTGACGAAGCGTCCATCAGTCCATCCATGCTTCCGTGCGTCTGTCCTTCTATCCAATCGCGCGTCGGTCCATCCATGCGTTCGTGCATGCATCTGTGCGTCGGTCCATTTGTCCTTGCCTGCGTCCATTTGTGAGTCCGTCCATCCGTCCGTCCGTGCGCCTGAGCGCCTGTTCCTAACGCCTATACGACATAAAATGCGTTTAAAGCTTGTATGCGTCAGCCAGTTTTTGCGCATGCCGGAGAACTCTAGTTATGAAAATGATGACTCACAGTACCTGATTTACATGATTTCCCAAAAGAAAATAGAGTGTCATGGAGATGCTGAAGAGGAAATCGATGACGGGGTAATTCTTTTCATGGAAGTGTTGACTTCGATATAGAGCAGCATTTTGCACCATATATGTGGATTTCTCGCGTGAAGAATCTTGAAGAAAACGGACTGTGGACTCTGCACGGCGGCAATGAAGAGCTCGGCGAGCGAATTACACGCATATTTAACTACACTGAATGAGTATGTTCACGATAGTGATAACTTGTGTTATCGGAGCAGTGAGATTATGATCACGCACATATCTTATGAAAAAAAAAACTTTAAAATAACCAGATCCTGGACAGTCCCCTCTCAAAGCTATAACTGAATATTTTATCGAAAGGGTGAAGTGGAGCGGGCAGGCATGCCTTCAGTAGAAGGGTTCTCTGGAAAAAAGAGGTTGATATAAAGTTATGTACGAGTAAAGCTGCGCATTCACCTGCGCCAGCTTGAAACAACGAGAACCAGTGGAAGTAGAAGCAAGACATTCGCTGCGGTTAACTTGCAGTGTCATGCGCTTATTTTTGAAGTATATTAATGTTACCGTCCAAATAACGCTATGGCATCCGAAAGTGACGTATATTAAATGCAATTTGCTCGCTCATTGTTGTTAAGCCATGTGGTCGCTTTGTTTTAATCATATCGATGAACGCTTTGTGAAAATCACTTATTTAAAATCTATTCCTATAGAAAACATGCTAAACCTGATGTGAAAGTCAATGTTTGCGTGCGAGCCATGATTTAATGCCATAAGAGACCCATGTAGATCACCAAATAGTATGATATGTTTTCAACAGTTTTTCGCAAATCTACTGTTTGCACTAAGGTAAAAGAGATAAAAACAAAATACAATATACTGTGCATTGCAGAGTGTGGCCTGTAAATGAGATAGCTAATGAATATTTCAAAAACAATTTATGAAAATATGGTACGCAATCACAGTATTAGGGGCGAAGCTTCTAAAGGCGTGGGTTTGTCCATGCATGTCTGTGACCGGTTCGTAACCACCTAGTTGTATGACTCACTCAGCATTTCGTGCTAGTGTGAGTGACAGACAGGCGGATTGACAGACAGACAGATAAACGGACGGACGGAAGCAAGAATGGACGGACGAATGCTTTACCCCACTCATCATCACGAATGATGATGAGAGGGGTGAAGCGTTCGTCCGTCCATGCTATGCTGTGTTCCGTCAATATGCTGTATGGACGCACGGATGGATGGGCGGACGCACTTACGGACAAACGGACACACGAACGGACGGATGGACGCATGAGCGGATGCACGGACGGATGCATGGACGGAAGCAAGGATTGAAGCACGGATGGATGCTTCGCCCCACTCATCATCATTCACTCCGTGGATATTTTACTTAGCACGTATTTTTACTTCTTTTTCTTCCCAGCCAGATGGAAAACGGCAAACTGTTATTAGACTTTTGTGGGAGGCACACAACACGTAGACACATTGAAATGCCATGTGACTAAGGTGCGTAACACATAGACACATTGAAATGCCATGTGACTAAGGTGCGTGTGTTTCATATCTTTAACCTGAACAAATAGTTACCGACTAGTCCGAAGAGACACTAACTGAAAGTGTTAACGCGGCTGGAGTCTACGGTATTTTTTTGCTGAGAGCAACTCTAGCTGCTAATGTCACTTAAAAAAATGAAGACTAGAGGCTAAAAATCTAAGGCCTTCCCACTCCCGATGCGAAAACTTGATATTTTTCTCATGTTGTTTGAGTACCACACGTATTGACGCAAGAAGCCTGTACGCAGCCATGCAACACTCGTTGGCTGGCCATCGTGGCTATACAGGCAGCTTGCGGAGAAGGCATCGTAATGGCGGACTCCGTAGCAGACGACGCTGTTGTCTCGACCCTCCAAAGCGGCAGAGTGGGGCACGCGCATCAAGAAACCCTATGGGCACCCAAGTCAAACTCTGTCGCACAAAATAATGCGTATATTGAACAATTATTAATTAATGGCAAGGCACTACTCTTTTATGTCTATGATAGCTCAGTTTTGAGCTGTTTTTTTATTTTATTTATCGCTTTGGCGAAAAATTGGGGTATCAGTATGCTGCACCCCCCCCCCCCTTAATGCCTTAATGGTTTCCGGTTATTAAAAAACCGGAACATTTTAGATCAAAACAAAACTGAAAAATCAGCCATACACAGCGCTCTCTTCCTTTAAATCCGAAAAATATAAAAAGATCAACAACAGAAGAAAAAGTTTGCCTGTAAGGAACGGCAGATGGAGCATGGAAGATGATGACATCACCGAGCCTAAAATATAATTACGGTGCGAATGCACCATAAATTGATGCTTCGCAACAAGTCCACGAGCTGCAGCAAAGACTGCATCTCATCTCAAACGCAGGGCTTGCGGCATCATCCAGTCATTTACCGAAGCTCCCCCTACTTTACGCATAAAAAGATGTGAAATCAAGAGAAGCTTCCATTTGTGTGTTCTTGATTATTTCCTAAATATTTCATGAAGTCGACATTTTGTATAGACGGAAAACTTCGGCGTGCGTAGAGCATGAAGCCTAAATCGAACATTAGTTTTCGTCGCAGTGCAGCGGAGTTTATGAAAGATAAGCAACATGATCACTGGAATGCTGTAAACATACATACTCGGCCCAAACACCAGAACGACGACAATTATGTCAGTGCGCAGACGACCCTGACCATTGACGCCTCCCGTCTTCCGGGAACCTGACCATTCAGCGTTAGGTGCCTTGGGCATCAAAATACTGGCACCAATAAAACGACGCAGCCGGAAGCAGCTAGATTTTACGGCTTTCGGTGGTCTTCGTGAATTGCTACGTATACGCTTGGCAGCGGTACAGGCGCCGCGAATTTGGCCCGGAGTGGAGATTTTGTCGTCGTCAATGAAAGGCCGCGGAAATATGCCTCTATGATCTTATCGAGTGCGTGTCGCAGATAACACCTATAGATGTCTCGTTGTAATACCAAGCTTTTTCTTTCTACTTTTTTCTATATATTTTGATAGCACTAGTGCTAGAACTTGCGGTAATACTCTCATGCTAGCACATGAGGAGCACGCATGCATATACGTACATAATATAAATGACAAATAAACTTAAAAATCTCCCAGCCCAGCGATCGTGCCACTGGTTTCATCCTTTTCTCACTGAAAAACTTGCCCTTAGGCATGCAGCAGAATATATTAGAAAAGTGCACAAATGAACTTAATTACAGTTCGACAAGTAATAATTTATATATGCCGCCGCCACCGTCTGTCGCAAACATCGTCAGTTCGGAATTTAGCTCATAAGTTTGTTTTTACATCAATATGTATGGCAACACTTCGAGGCTACAAAGACGTCAACATGAAGAACCGAAAAGCCATCAAACGCCCCCTCTCCCCGCGCGCGCGCTCGCACACACACACACACACACACACACACACACACACACACACACACACACACACACACACACACACACACACACACACACACACACACACACACACACACACACACACACACACACACACACACACACACACACACACACACACACACACACACACACACACACACACACACACAATATGAAACAGCTTACGTCAAGCGCAGCAGTTTGTCTGCTAGATCTCCACATGGTTCACATTTCTTCCGAAGCTCTTAAGAAAGCTTGAAGGCGGAAGAGCGTTTTTCATTTCTGGATATCGAAATACTTCCCAAGCGCCAGTGACTCGATGTCCACGCGCCGGTGGGAAAAGGAAAAAAAAGCAAACACGACTGGACAGGCGGAGGAACGGTTTCACTCAAGATATAGCGGCATTCTTCTCCAGTCTCACACCTCACTTTTAAGAACGCCCCTTTGCCGACCTCCTATTTAGGGCTTGTGTCAACTTTGCTTGCTTGGCTTGGCTTGACGCTTGCTTCACGATTTCCGGGGCAGGCTAGCACCGCCGGACAAAAACGCTCGGTGTCGTTCTTGCTAGAGGCGTGATCTCTAAAAAGGCGTCCCAACAGAGACGCGACGACAAAGCGTGCGAAAAAAAAAAGAAAGACACTGAGCAGCAACTATTTATGGGAGGAAAAGGATCGAGACGATAAAGCAGAAAAAAAAAAACGGGCATCGGCTTCATATTGAAAGCTCCGTTCATCTCTTCTTCTCTCGGGACCCCTCCGAATCATGTCGAAGCGTCGGTGACAGCTCCTTCTCCTGGTAACAGCCGACTCTCACGGCAGAACAGATCCGTCCGCGCCTGACCTCACCTCCTCTAATCGCCTTGCTCTTCCTTCGCAGCCTCGATGGCCCATTCTTGACAAATAAGTGCAGTACACTGCACTCTCCCCGTACAACCAAGACCATGCAGAGGAGAGTGAACACATATAAAGTAACCCTACGAACACTGTGCAGGAACGCTGCGGTGGTGTGGGTTTGATTCCTGACCACGAGAATCGAACCTGCCACCTCGACAAAGGCTGCGTTCAATTAGGCTCCGCGTAGATGGTGGAACTTGAGCACACTCAAGTTCTGAAAATGTATTCGTGACCCCTTCCCCTCACCGCTATGCGGTTGTGCTTCATGGTCATGTATACGTTTCGGTACGTAAGACTACGGAAATTGTTTATTTTTAATCTTTATAACTCTTCTAAGCTATACATATTTCTGTCACATTCTGACACAATTATGAAACTGTAGAAACCCTACATTTCACACTTGGTCCCACGTAAGATTGTTGTATCTAGCATGGATAAGTCTTAAGGAGTATATACGACTCGTTGCAAAGTTTGCTTACCCGTGTAGTAATAAAGTTTTGCCATTTCACATGCTTGTTTGTGTCTCACAAAAATGTCATCAAATGACAGCGTTGCACGCGTTTCACTCAAGTAACGCTTTCGTAGCCATCACAAGATTGGATAGAGCTATGGATACTATAAGTTCATGATGCACACACCTTCTGAATGCCGAGACGTATTCGGTGTACGTAGTGTTGCAGTCAATTATTTGAACCATTCAGACTCTTTGGCCGTAATTTATTGTTTAGTGTACACACAGCTTCTTGAATTTCGTTCACAGATAGAAAAAAGAAGCACACACTTGAGACGTCACATCTATATTGTCCTTATTATGATTGAACGAGTGTTTTCGTTTAGATGTATTTGAACCGATTGTATTCTATTAGCGGTATCTGCCACACTGTAGCGACCGTTTCAAATGATAAATGCTATGAAGGCGAGCATAGTGATACAATTTCACAGCACGCACAGTAGCAATATTTATATCTTATTCTGAAACCTCAAATAACGTATCCCTCGTCTAGCACAATTCCTGCTAGCGGAATGAGGCTGTTCCAGCTGTATCAGCCGGTGTAAAAACAGTTCGATCAAAAAAGCACAAATGTGTGCTTCTTCAGCTCTAGGTTGGCTGAAAGGAACAACGTAACATTCACTGCACTGCACCGTTTTAAGGACTGGCGAGCGCGGGAAGTGCAAGATGAGGCTGTTAGCTGCAGGCCGAACGCGTACAGCCGAGAAATGGAACGTCCGAAGTTCCCCGGGCGACGAGAGGGCCATCTTTCGAACCTGTCGACGATGACCATATAACCGTAATGTTACAAGCGGGCAGAGGAAGTGTAGTCGAGGTGTCGTTAAGAACAGCGTCGCCATAATCCGGCTACTTATTGTCGTCTCGGGGATAATCTTTTTGGAGTCTCCTCTTATATACTCATTTGTTCCTAAAATTTTGTTATCCTGCTTAACGTACCTCTCTTCTTGCCTCTCTGACTCTGCACTCCGATGAGTGCTTGCAACATCCGGTCAACGTCTTACCAGAGCGGTAAAAACTAGTGAACACATATTGTGCGCCTGTGTTCCATCTTTCCAAATAACAGCATCCAGCCAAATAACATTAAACCGACTGGAGTTGAGGCGTCTTTCAGAAGCGGACAGCCTTGGAATATTGTGGCATGCGCCGATGGCGCAGAAAGCAGCGAAAACATTGTTATAGCGTACATAAGGTTCACAGATACCTGATTACTTGAAGTTTTGATGGGCACCTTCAACTGAGTGCACTGTAAGTGATTCATTTCTTCCGTTTCATTTCTCCTTTCAACCCTTCCATCTTTCCCAAGAGCAAGGTAGCAAACGAGAAGCGCATCTTACGTAACACCCCGGCTTTCCCAATTTTTCAATTTCTCTGTCTACGGCACATGAGATGCAATCTGTATTTGGGATTTGGCGAACGATGTCAGCGTATAGTAGATCATTTCCATTCGCCTTCGCCAATCTTTGGGACCAATTTCTGCTCTCCCGAAACCCAGCAGCCTGCAATAACATTCCTTCATTCTATATGGCCCGCTTCATCTCCGGCCAGTGCCTTTCACAACATCATCCCTCCTGCGACTTCCATTACGCCTCCGTCCCAACAACGAACTGCAGGAGATGCACCTGTTCAGCGTCTGTGTCCCCTCGTATCAACCTCTGCTGCGAGGCCCGGAACGGGATGAGAACTCGGAACAGATTTCGTTACCTGGCTCCGTTCCCACTCTCTCTCTCTACTCACGGCATTACATAGATGTGACTCGGTCATTCTGTCCCACGCACTGTACCACACCCAGTGACCCTTCCCTTCGGCTTCTCTCTCTCTACACGATACAAGGCGCGACACGGCGAGTCGCAGCGACGTCCCGCGAAGCGTCGGCCGTTCTGCTCTCGTTTGTTTCTCGGGCCTTGGTTCGTCTTTTGTGTATACTACGCACGCTCGGCGCGAAGACTGTACTGAGGCGCCTGGGCCTCCTTTAATGGACTTTGCTGGTAAAACGGAAGCAACGTTGGACGAGAGAAAGGCACTGATATACACAGTGGAGAGAGAGAGATTGAAAGAAAGCAGCCCTTCCTTTCGTCTTTTCGTGCTTAGGCAAACTGTCCTAAGTAAACGGCCGCGGTGCGCTGCTGTCTTTTCTTGCATGATATGGCAAAAAAAGGAAAAAAAAAGTCAGAGTAAGAAGACCACCCGCCCGGTTCTTTTCTCTTCCAAACAAACGTCAAACCCCCCTCCTGAGCTGCTCCCGCATACACGCTAGCTGCTGTGCATTTATCGCCTAGGCCCACGCGTACCACGTGCCTTCGTACTCGTGTTGTGTTTCCCTTTTCGTTGTAGTCGTTGCTATTATCTTTATGAATTCCCGCCTTTTACTGTTGATACAAAGTTACTTCGCGGTTTACGCGTGCGCTTCGCGAGTGTGCGAGACCACAATGCGTTTTGTAGAGCTCGAGATCATTAACGGGAGGGTTCACTGACCCCGTAAAAGTTGTTTTGTATCACTCCCATGTTTTGTATATTTCTCTACAAATATGCACATTATAATGGTCCGTGCCTTCCGCGCATGTTGTGCAGTGGCGTGCACGATTACTGCGGAAGAAGGTGTGACTGATCACGGAGAATAGAGAAAAACCGCCCCACCAGAGTTTTTAAAAATCGTGATAAATATTCACTTAGGTGCCGATAAACTAGTAATAGTTAAAACACTCACGTGCACTTTCTTTTTTTGTTTTTTTAATGCTTGTGTTCGCTGACAAAACATTTCCTTAGATGCATACACAGTGACGAGGTGCTCAATACGGCACGCTGTTTCTTCCGGATGATTCTAAGCGAAATAGGAGCACTGGAGTATCCCCGAACATTAGAAAGATATAAAGGCGTAAAGTAAAAAAAAAGAAAAATCCTCGCCACGGTGGTCTAGAGGCTAAGATACTCGGCTGCTGATCCGCAGGGCGCGGGTTCGAATCCCGGCTGCGGCGGCTGCATTTCCGATGGAGGCGGAAATGTTGTAGGCCCGTGTGCTCAGATTTGGGTGCACGTTAAAGAACCCCAGGTGGTCTAAATTTCCGGAGCCCTCCACTACGGCGTCTCTCATAATCATATAGTGATTTTGGGACGTTAAACCCCAGATATCAATCATCAATTAAAAAAAAAAAACACGCCGTGGTGTCTCAGTCTGCGGAGTTGCCGCACTGCAAAGCACTTCGCGTGTTAAGAGAGAGAGAAAATAAAAATAAAGGCTGGGCGGTTAAACAGGGCGTGTTCGAGTGTTGAAATTTCAGCATTTCAGTGGTGGGTGGAATGCAGCATTACCCGTCAACTATAGGTATAGATGTGCGTTTATTATCTGCACCTAATCATGGCTTATTGTGATTTTAGCATATTAGACGGCTCCGACTATAGAGTGCCAAAAGCTAGCGTAAGATGCAATTTACGAATGATTTCGATACAATATTTAGGTCTGGGGTCCAAGTGAGAGTTTTGTAGAAGGCATGTCTGTAGAAAAAGAGATTAAAGAAAGAACTCGGGGTGTGGACCAATTATTGTACTGCGCACAGAATGGGTCATCAGTGCTGATCTAGACAGAATTCGTCGGCATGTGATTTTACTTATCTAAGAGCCCAAACGAATGAAACAGCAATAACCCAAAACGTCGCGAACCACACCAAACAACGAAAAAGAAAAGAAGAGGACGCATACAAAACACTGTAAAGGGGGGTCACATTTTTAAACCAAGAGCGAAACAGTAGGGGTGAGTGAAGTGCACAAGAAATTGTGCAGCGCCATGAATGCCTAAGCAGTATTACTAATTGACCCTACGGTGTTAGGTAACACGTAAGTATTAGCAGCTGCATAATCGTGCCGTAAGGTTCTCTCCAGTTCCTGGTCCCGACTTGAGAAGGTAGAGGTTCAGCCCAGTTTTGCCAAGGTCCATCCGTGTAATGAATGCTTATGTCGATAGATATGTGAGGTTTAGCGTCCCAAAACCACCATATGGTTATGAGAGACGCCTTAGCGGAGGGCTCCGAAAATTTCGACCACCAGGGGTTCTTTACCGTGCACCCAAATCTGAGCACACGGGCCTACAATATTTCCGCCTCTATCGGAAATGCAGCCGCCGCAGCCGGGATTCGATTCCGTGACCTGCGGGTAAGCAGCCGAGTACCTTAGCCACTAGACCACCACGGCAGGGCTCAATACCTATATCGAGAAAAGCATTCCACGAGATTCGATAAAAGAGAAATTAGTGCAACATTTATAGAGTTGGTTCGGAAAGTGAGTTTATGCAGGTTCGCCATCGTTCGTCCGTGCTTTTTTTTTCTTTCTTTCTTTCTTTTTCTTTAGCATTCCTTCTTTATTTCTTTCTTTCTTAAAAATTTTCGCGAATGTGTTCCATACTATTCTACGATTTATGAAACTTGTAAATGTAACATGAGACGTGTATTTAGAAATTTGTCTGATTCACACAACTAAGCGAATGGAACAGTAATCACCTCTAAACAATTTGTACCTCGAAAGATTTCAGTTTCTTCAAATAATAATCAGTAAGAAATGAGGGGGGGGGGATGAAGAACAAGAGGGAAGGCAGGGAGGTTAACCAGGCACATGCCCGATTTGCTACCCTACGCTGGGGGAATGGGAAGGGGGCATAAAAGTGAGAGAGAGAGAGGAAAGAGAAGAGAAAGAGAAAGAAATGAAATTTCTTGTAAAATAAGGTGCTGTACAAAGCAGTGGGAACGGTATACAAAAGCTGTTCCAACAAGTACAGTGTCATAAAACAGCGCATAATTTACAGTGTGCGTGTATGCATACAGATCATCCCATCTACCTCTAGCGAGAGTTGGAAAACATACTGAAACACTCTCCAATAATAATAAAAATACGAAGAAGAATAACATCTGGGCTTTTACGTTTCAAAACCACGAAACGATTATGAGGGACGCGGTAGTGGAGGGCTTTAGCAATATGGACCATCTGGCGTTTTTTTTTAACGGGCACCTAAATTTAGGTACTTGGTTCTCAGGCATCTCGCTTTTACTGAAACTTCACTGCCACGATCGGGATTCGATCCCGTGACCTTCGGGTCAGTGGTGGAGCACCATAACGACCACACAATCGTGACCAGATGACGTGCTCTATGATGACTCGACTAACCCATTCTGTAATACATCTACACTGCTCCTGGGAAATTCTAACGGCTCGCTATGCCCCTGACTAGCCAGATATTTTCGTTAACTGCGATCTAAAACAGCCCGATTCTAACGTTTCACTAACATCCACCCATCTTCCCAGTTAGCAAGTGACAATTTAGTTTTCTTCAAACCTAAGCAAGGGCCACCTTTCTGAGAAATTTGAACGAGCCCAAGGCAACGGTAAGCAGGTTTTGATTTGAACCACGCACGTTTCACTATCTGCCGTGGCACCCAATGCAGGGTGCATCGCGTTATTTGAGAAGGAGTCGTACAACTCTCCCACCATGAGCGAACCTTTCAAGAGATTACCAAGCGCCAAACCGACAACATTCCATTCACGTGTCCCGATTTCTAGAACGAGTCTTTATAAAGCACCTGCACCCAACGGAATCCGGCATCGTTTCCAGGAAGAACAATCAGGGGGGTGGACAAACTGCCTTCAGCGCAAAGCGGCGGCGTTGCCTCACTTTGGGGAAAGTTTGGGGGTTAAGGGGGAGCAAATTAGATCGAATGACTTCGGCCACGACTGCTATTGGCCGCAATGGCCGTACACCAAATTCTGTCGGAGACAAAGAGACTAATAATGAAAACATAACGAGATGCCTCGTCACGCGTAAGTGGGTTCCGTCGCTCGCCCATTGTGCCTTCGGGCGCGGCGCCCTACACGGTATGCGCCGGCAGTGGCGGGGGAAGAAGGCCTTGCCTTTCACGCATCGCTGTGCCGGACCAAGGCCGCAGTAAGTGTTTTTTTCTCTGCGTCTGAGTTTGCTTTCTCTCCCTTACCGACTGTCTCTCGTTGTACTTTTCGCTTTCGTCGCCGCAGACTGAATCCGGCATTGCTGGCGTGCCGACCAAAACGCACGCATCTTGAGCGTGCGGATGATTCTCATACCGTACGGCCCGAAGGGAGAGCGACGAAAGAAAGACGAAGCCATCTATGGTTACGTCGACAATTAGCGATAACTGACCTTGGATTCCGCGCCCCAAACGTAATACCTGGAATGCGAGGCTAGCCAATGAAAAGAAAAGTTCAGAGTTAGGTTACGGCGGGAAAGGTTCCTCGCCTTACATCGAACTTTCACTCGTATTCCGTCGTGATGCAAGCGGCCGCTAACGAAGCACAGGAAGCACTTTTTGCGTGGTTTTCGTGATCGCATTGACGTAAGAGATACTAACATCATCGTAATTTATAAGTGAGAACTATAAAGGTTCTTATATGTACGCCACACCTCCCTCATTCCTTCTTTAATATTGTTTTTTAAAGTAGCTCTTTATGTAACGAATAGTTCAGTGCAGCGTAACCTAGACTTTGTACTCGTCAGACGTGCACAGATTGAACAATTTTCTTGCAGGTGCAAAGATGGGCAGGAGTTACTTCTTTGAGACAGCAATTGTGTCACAGAATATTTATTTATTTATTTTATTTATGACAAATCAATTACGTCTTCATCGTTATTCACATCACGAACAAATTCTCACATAACTGCTCGCTACTTTCAGATTCACATCAATCAGGATTTAATAGTCCTACAACTTTAACGACTGACTCAACACGTGTTAGCCCACAATACAAGCGAAACCGTGCGAGCGAAAGAGTTGACTTTCAACATCTACACGAGACGTATCTTACATTGTTGAATCTAATATAACTCGAATCGAATGCAGTTCTTACTCTCTTTTTTTTTGTTCCCACACGTTCCATTCGCCTCGGTAATAGACCCTGAGGGTACCAATAAAATCAATCAATCAATTAATTATTAACCTTGCTTCAAGGCGTGCAGGTCTACATAAGGAATAAAACGCGCGTGTACTGCACCAAACTATACCGGGCGAAAAGACGCGAAACTTGGGGGGTCGCCGTGCTGTCGACAGCTATACCGCAGTATACATCGTCCCGATTCTCTTTTTTTCGATGGGTGCGCCTTGTGCGAGAAGGGGCCACCTGTTCAGGCCAACCACGTTATGAATGACGACAGCTTGCCGACCGCCGCGGTGATGGAAGCACGAAATGAAAAAAAAAATGAAGACGGCAACAAAAAGCGGCAAGCGGATAAAGGAAACAGCAAGACGCATTAGCGCACTCTCCTGTCGAAGCCAATTTGTCAAGTAAGCGAGGGATCGTTAGGAAGGGTTGCGCTGTAGCCCCGGAGGAAAGGAGCCCGACCGGGAGAACCTGCCCTCTTTGAGCCACCGTCGTTGCCTCGGGGTCGCAGGTCACCATGAAACGGTCCGGACGGACAGGCTACCCGCTGGCGCTTCTGCTGCCGTTGCCGCATTGCGGGTACTCGATGTTTCTCGTGTTGGTTTTTGCACGTCGTCCACCCACTGTGAGTTGGTTAGTTACGCGAGAGTTTGTTTAGGTCCTTATAGGGCGAAGTCTTCGCAACCCCCGAAAGAGGGACTGTAGATTTTGGTAATGTGAGGTTGCGGCGATTTCTCGACAGGGACGACACGTTGCGGGTACACCCACGTATGTCTAGAGTCACTGTAGCTAGCGTATGCAGTGACGCTAAGCTCTCGTAGCATATATGTTCCCGTAGGAAGCATACGCGGTGACTTCACGAACGTCCAGGAAAATGATACGGCTCAAACACAGGCTGCTGCGCGAAGCTCTCCACATTTATGAGAGGCTAAGAACTCGTGATGGCGGTACACCGCCCTGTGTTCCGGAAAAAGAATCTTGCGAAGCCATCGCTCACTACTTTTGATTGATTTGACCGACTGCAGAGTGGTTTTCGTGCAAGTGGAGGAAAAAAAACAACAACAGAAAAGCAAGAAACATTGCGTATAAGGCACACCGTCTCATCTTTTGGAGGCTTTTTGAATCCTCAAAAGTCGTTAAATTCAGTTCATTTTCTTAGAAGTCACGTTCATGAAGCGTATAGCTTATCGTTCAAATAGATGCGACGAAAAATCTATCGAGAGTGTTTCGAAAAACGCCGACTTGCAAAGTGCTTGCAACATGCCTCTTTCAGAAACCCCTCAGAAGCGTGACTGAACAGAAACAAAAAAGTGCCAAATAAAGAAGAAGCGATGATTTGGCGCGCTACATTGATCAGGCATTATATGAAAAAAAAACACATTGAGGAAGCTCAATAAGCGTGCACTTTAAAGCATAAATGGAGCATTCAACGCATGAGTAGGCCGGATATGCTTGATCGGGGACGCGTACACACTCTCGCACAAGTGACTGGAGCTTTAAAGCAGCGCGTTTCAGCTCCTCGAGTGGATGCACTTTGACCTACTTTACCACGAGCTGAAACATGAAAATACCACGCGGGCTGCCTCTAAGCATCAACTTTCAAAGCGACGCGTGCCACTGAGGAGGGTGCCCATTTTGCAGCATCAGGTAAGTATACTCTGTTTGCATCAAGAGAGCATGGGCGAGCGTTTCGGCGCGATGCGGGCGCTTCACATTGAGACGAAGTGCACGCTTGTCGCGAACTCCTCGACAGAAGAGGCTGAGCGCCGCATAAACGGTGCCGCTACGAACGACGTGACGCGCACGCAGATTCATCGCGGCACCACCGTCTTCTTGGTTGACTGCGTCGTGCCGGGCTTTCTATATAGAATCAACATACGCTCGCCGTCCTTCTCCCACACATTCTTCTTTCCTTCTCTCTTTAGTCTGCCTCATATCCAAGTCGCAGGTTCGCAGTCTGCCGCGTAGAGTCATGAACCGCTATGGCTCATCAGTCGCACGTGCGCAGCACGGCCCCAGCAGCCGCTTCTGAGAAGACGAGCTCTAAATGAGCAGACGCGATCATCTATATATATATACAGACCGCTACAACCATTGCTGCAACACGTAACGTACGGTTCGGGCGAGGTCCGGCAATTATACGTCCGTCGGGAAAGAGCACCTGGTTGCGCGGCGCGGTCGTATGCGGTCAGCGTCCTTGATCGCCGATTGTTCCCCGTAAACGTTCAAGGTGGACCACGTGGCCTCGTCTTCGTACGGTGTGACCTCGCGCCGTGCGAGCTGCGCCCTGCAACGGCGAGCAGCGGCAGCGCGTTGCCTTTTTGATCGAGTGCCGCCCCGTCTACGGTGCTATGTGAACTAATTGCGAACGATTGTCGGGCGCTGGTGGTGGTCGGAGCTAGCAGGAGCTGATGGTGTGTGTGTGTGGGCAACGTTTGCGTGGTGGTGGCTGGGGTGATTCGGAGTTCTCGCAGTGGGTGCTATATGTTCTTCGTGACTGCTGCGTGCGTATACAGTGGTGGTCAAACGTTCCCAGGCAGCGCTATCGTGTAGTGCAGGATAGCAGCATGCAGGGAACTTTTCTCATTACCCCTGTTTATCGGCAACACGGGGTAATGACAGCGCAACCACTGCTGCAGGGAACCTCGCACGCAGATCATAATCACGAAATGACGTCAGACGAGCTAATTAGAGAACGTCCATCCGAAAAAAAATTGACATTACTCCGTATAAGATTTCGATAACAAACAAATAAATACATAAATATAACAATGGTTATTCCTTCATTCATAGTAGCTAAAGCTCTTACCCTGTTCATTGAGATTCATCAAATGAACTCCTAAACTAACACTGAGGCGCAGCTTGCTCGGATCTTAACGATTTCTTTACTTTTTTTTAGATGTGGAAACAGAGACACGTGTGCACGTTACGCATTCCCATATTGCCATGGGCGAAGCTTAAGCTGCAATGAAAATTCTTTCTAGCAGAATCACCCCCCCCCCCCCCAATCCAACGATGCGAAAGAAAAAAAAAACGTAACATCGCTCACCCTACATCACCACTAAATGGACAAGCTGACACCCACAAACATGTGCGAGAAGTTCGATCGGTTTACTCTAAGAGACGGGCAATATAGTCAATGTGACATTTTCACAGCATAAAAAAAAAAAAACGCATACTGCGACAGACCTATATCCACCTTTCAGACTGCGAGGTGCTATACTTAGACATAGCACATGCAGCTTAGACGGGATACAGAGGTACAACTTGCCGCCTGCACCTACAAACTCGCCTGTAGCAACACACACCGCCACCTGTTTCCCAAGTGGCGTAAGAAATAAGAAAAAAAGATCCAGAGGAACGTCGATCACTTGGATCACAATCACGACTATACAAAGCAGCAGCCGTACGACTGAACTCGCGAACGTCGAATTCGAGCCGGAAAGAAACGACAGGATCGAGCTGCAAGCGATTGCGTTCGTGAGAAAGAAAAAAAAAGAAAGACAAAGGAGTGCAGCAAATGCCGGCCGCTGTCCTCGGCTTGAATAACACGACAGCCGCAAGTGTTACGGGAACAACGTCGACTCGGGACCACCGCACCCCCCGCTGTTGATCAACGAAACACGGACGCCTCTCGCCGATGCCGTCTCGTCGATCGCGCGCACCTGGCTGTGTACCCACTGCGTGCCAGGCGGTCCTTCTGAGAGGGCTCAGGAGCACGCGAGGTGTGTGGTGCCCACGCCGGTGTTGCTGTCCTCTCTCTCGTCTCTCATCCTTTGAACCTCCTCTCGTCTCTATTTCCTGCTTGCTCCGTTGCGCAACCGCTGCACGACGAGCTAAGCGCTTCTTCCGCGAAGCCTTGCCACCCCCCTTCCCCCCCCCCCCCGCCTCTCTTCCTAGGACCACGCTGCCACCAAAATGCCCGCACACGCCAAAGTGAACTTTGGCAAGTTCCTTCTAGCACCTTGCTCCGGATGAAAGGGACTCGTGCCGTTCGTTCGCACCGAAAGAAGTGTCGCATGTTCAACGAGCTTAATTCTGCGATAGTGGGGGGTAAACAACGAGAGTGAAGGCAAGAAGGTTAACCAGGCACATGCCCGGTTTGCTACCCTACGCTGGGGGAATAGGAAGGGGGCATAAAGATGATATAGTGGCTGCGATAGTGGAGACCGTAGTTTTCTGTGGAGCGAATTCGAGCGCTCTCGGTGTGATTCCAACGCAGTCGAAAAAAAGAAATTCAAGAGAACAAGTATCTAGGGGTTCTGATAGCATTGAGTTCGAAAGATTGAAAGCGAGAAACCAGAAACATTTAACTGATAATTGTTGCGGTTCTGCGTCCAAGAACGACGATATTATTATGATGACTGACGCCGTAATTGAGGTTTCCGGACTTTCTTTATCCTACTATTCTTTGACATTGGGTTACATCTAAGCACTCGGAGCTGTGGTAATGATTTCGCCTCCGTCGAGGTTCGGCTGCCACGGTCGAGATTCGGTACCACGACTTTCTGATCAGCAGTCAGCCATCATAACCACTAGACTTCTGATGAAGGTCAAAACCTTTCGCAAATTTTTCGATAGAGATTGTATTCTACACGGCACAAATGTATGTTGCATGGTTGCATATCAGCTTTACTGGGCTGGGGACACACAGGGTAAATGAAAAAGGCGTGCGATATTAACTTGTAATCATGCTTTGTATTTACATGCCATTGCCCTGCCTGGGCTACCGTTTCAGATTTCAACAACAACAACAACAACAACAACAACAACAACAACAACAACAACAACAACAACAACAACAACAACAACAACAACAACAACAACAACAACAACAACAAAAACAACAACAGCACCCTCCACAATACCATACTCGACATCTTGGAGATGCTCTGACATGCTTGCAGTAGCTGCGGGCCACTCTGACTCAGTCGACGAACAAATATGGCGTAATAAAATGGCGTGTAAATTCAATACCCCGGCTTAGATATGTGCTGCATTTTAACAGAACTAAATTAGTCGTACAAGAATTTGACAAAGAGAGGAAGCTATGAAAAAAAACATGGTTACTCAGAATTGACATAGCCATATTTTTACAAGCTTGTTGTTTCTACGTGCCACGAAAATACACCGAGAAAAAGAGAGACAATTGACTAGGTTCCACTATGCTCAAGTTTACACTGTGTACAGATTCGTACTATATTTGACAGTGGAAGTGCGCCACCTGCACCATGCTCTCCAGTTCCAGTTTCGTGCACCTGTCCAGTCCGGCGGTTCTTCAGGGGAGCTATATTCTCGCGGTGTCTAATTCGTGGACATGTCCAAATTTTCGGAGCGCTTTAAGTTACGCAAAAAAAAAAGATGAATCGTGACTTCATGGCGCGCTCAACCACGTCGGCGCACCGAACCCGCCAGCGTATACTCTTAGCGTAAAATAAACTAACTGGATGAAATGTATGTAATATGACTCTTAAACAAACTTCACAAGCATGGATGTGCGTACGAACGTGTTCAGATGTTTGAAGAGCGGTGTACAGAACGCGTACAGACCTTTGAGGGACCTCAGGCAGACGGCTGCATTAAACCTCATTCAAGGGCTAACATGACCAGAGTCCAAGCACGGCCTCAGAGAAACATGTCTAAAAGCGAATCTCTGGGGCAGCATTCGGTCTTTCTCTTTTGTGTCCAGAGATGTGAAAACTGCAAGGCGTGAAAATGACGTTGCAGAAGTGAGACCGGAAACAGACGGCGCACTCCAGCCAATCAGTTGAAGACGAATTGGACATGTCCACGAATTATACACCGCGAGAATAGCTCCCCAGCATTCGCTGCTTTGGAAGTGAACTTGTTACACAAACTGCCGGCAAGAGACGACATGACGTTGGAGTATAGTTTATTAACCCCGCTTTGATACCAGCTGTTACTCTATATCGCCCGCCTAAGAATTCGACATATGCAAGTGCAGTACCGGAAAAGTTGTCAGGCCCACATTATACTGTGGAGTCGCAACGACGTTTGAAATATTTTCTGTGATATGGTCTCTTTTCGAAGCAGACCCTTGGAGGAAGGAATAAGAGAGAAAACAGAATACAGATTTTTCTTTTGAGTTGCAACGAAGTTGTACTATCAAAATAGCGACCATTCTGATAGCCGAAGCAAAGTACCCTGCATTTTTCTAAGCGCACTTGACAGAATGCTTCGAGATAACTGCCTGTATAAATACACAGAGATTGTTCATTCCTGCGCTCCCCTCATATACTTGTAAGGGCCACATTTCGTTTTGGTGCAGCGATGGGCGACTTGATTTCATCAGGCGGAACCAACAAAACTGGTTTGGATAGTGCGTCGAAATCACACACACTTTTCGTGTACTTTTTTTGCCGTTTATTTCGCGTTGCCCGACCACCTTTTGGTAGTTCATAATAGTTTTAAAAGCAGTTTAGAGCTGTACCATTCGCGACAATATCGTTTTACTGCTACTTACCTGGATGCGTTTATCGTTAAACCAATTATTGAAACACATTTTTCGTTCACTAATACAATCTTAAGAAGAAGAAGAAGAAGAAAAAAAGTGTCAACGTAGAACTTTTTTTCGGCTTGCAACGCTGTACAAAAGTGAAATCGGGTTTTTCAAGATGTCAATTTTCATCTTATTTCATGCAGACCGACTCCTTGTGGTTTGAAAGCAAAGCGGAGGATGTCAATCAGGGGAAGAAAACTTGATAGCAAGAACGTCACAAGGAATAACTATTACCAGTCCTGGAAGTTTCCTTGCCTTTTCTGAACAGAAAAAAAAAGCTATTTGTTGCTGATTCTTATCAGGAAGCACTATATATAAACAACAACAAATGCTATCAGCAAACCAGGCACAGCATGAAGCTAATGACATGTGCTACGTGATGCAAGAAAGAGACAGGCATCCCTTCCTAATCCACGTCGACGCTCCACGAATCCGAGAATAACGAAAAAGGTGGCGGCAGTACGGAACGGCGGCCTTATCGGCTCCCTTATCAGTAGCACCCGGAAGAAATACCGCCATCCCGCCGCCACCTTTTCTGCAACGCCGGCCCCTTCCTTTTCATTGCCAGGAGTACAACGTTATCTTTGATTTATGCCATGTCTGCGGAGAAGACATATATATACCCGCCGAAGCTGCTGTTGCGAGGGTGAAGAGCAAATACGAGAGTATTCCCAGGGTATTGCGTTGGCTTGAGTCAAGTGTGCGGTGCAGACAAGCGTGGCTTCGGCAGTGACGCGGATTAGCTGTATTAACCGAGAAAGGCGCACGTTGGAAATTGAGACGTATGTGTTGCTTTCTTATGTGTCTTTTCTTTTTTCGGACAATATTAAGCAATAGTTTTGGGACTAGTTAAGCAATGTCCAACGTTTTCTTGTCTTTAAAGAATGAGAGAACGCCTCCAGCTTTTATTCAGCTGTGACAAGGCCCTTAAAGGACTCGAGAGACCTGTCTATATCAATAGCTTCTTGAGAAAAACTATTGTTCACTTTAGTTAATAATTGTCTAACATAAAAAAAGCAATCTGGAACTTTCGCGTACAGCCAAGAACTTTCTACAAGCTTTCGTAAATAAGCAGCTGATTGCCTTGAGATAAACAAAGTATTCCTGTAGTTTTTCAGTCTTACTACACACCTCTGTATAATGCCCTCGAGCGTTCAGGGTATATCCAAGTAAATAAGCAGTGTCACCACAACACAGCAAGGCTTCATGCCCAACCGCGCAACAAAACGTGGTAAACAACGCGACTTTTTGCATTATGCGATTATGGTAATGAACAGTGAGGCGTCTACGTGAGTTTTTTTCCATTGGCAGTGTTTTTGAAGACGCTGCATGAGTACTGCTTGCGTGCGTCAGTACAATACAGGTATAATTACGTAAATATAACGCAACAGCACCAACGTTATTTTAGGTTTGCAAAGAATGGGATGGTACATTCATCACCTTTCATTTACACCACCCAATTAGACAACGTTTAGTACCATGATTACTATTTCGATTACTTCTTACCGCCTTCATTTTAAATGCCGTCCCACCTTGAAGGCATGAGCACGAACAATCTAAATACAGTTGAACAAACGTATAAGCCGGTGTATATAGGAAGTATACTAAATGTACAAAAGGCGACGTAAACTTTTGTCTATTTGTCGCAACTGTTTCAAATAAGATGTATTTTTTTTTGAGACACCAAGCCAAATACACATGTGAATGATGGTCAATCAGTGCCCTAAAAATGATAGCGTTTAACATGACAGATCTTGCATGCGATTGAGGGATATGAATTTATCAAAGAATATAAGCATACCCACGCTTGTTGCGGCCAGCTAAGCATCACGATGGAATGGACTGGGAAACATTATTGGCATTCAGGGCGTTAGTAATGACACATTCACCATTTGTGCACATCTAATACACTAGACCCGCAATGCAACTACTCGGCCTGCAATGAGAACTCATTACCGAGACACGGGCGTATAACCTGATTCTCGTATACAACGCGATTCCCACTCTGTTCCAGAGACTGAGGCCGGGAGACTGGATGCAAGCAAATCAAAGCAATAACTTGCGCCTCGGAGCCGTTATACGGGCGCCAAATAAAGACCGACAAAGGGAGTGCCGAGTTGAACGGTATACGCAAAACTGAAGTCCCCGCTAAGTGCCGCTCGGACCGAGGTGTTCTTTAGCGCAGACGGTAGCTCGCGTTAACGGGGCCCCCCTTTTTCAGCGACCATTAAGACGTCGTTAGTACCTGCAGAATCCACGCGTTCCGGACAGCGCCGGATTCGAACGAACACCGGCGAAACACAATGGGCGTTTGCAGAAACGAAAGTTCATGAAGAGAAGAAGACACTAGTAGAAGAAGAAAGAATACTAAGGCAAGAGAACACACAGCTGTCAATGTAGGTACACGAACTTGTACTGCTCGGTAGAGAGGAAGAGCGGCAGCAAATTAATGGCCAATGTCTTGTTATACTGGGAAAGTGCGAAGCTACACATTGTTGGGCGCGATTTCGCATTAGACGCGCGATCATATATTATACACTGCGGACGTGGTTCGGGCAAGTGTTTCCTCCTCACACCATGTAATGAGATTGGAACAAGATGGCGGAGAAGGTCTGCAGCGCAGGCTTGCGCGCGTGCGACTGCATGCGTACGTTATAGATTAATGAGACACCTCCTCGCTCGTTGTTTAATGTGATTTCCGACGTAGGAGGTCTTACTTGGTCATTTAATTACCTTAGGTTTCGTTTTTTTCGTTTTTATTTTAGTGATTGCAGGAAAATGCCTCGGCCCTATGTACCGCGCACGAGTACTAAATGTGCGCGCTTTCCTGATTTAGCGCAATTAACACCCATGTTTCTTTTTTTCTCACTGCGTCGTGACGGTGTGCGCCGTCTTATATAACTCAGTAAATTTGAAGGTACAAGACATGGCAGCTGCGTGTTTTTTTTTCTTCATTAAATATAGCAACCACTACTTTTATCAAAAAGTATGCGGGCCTATATTTATTGCATGACATCGTTCTTAATTTTTATTTTAGCACCTAAACCTATTGGGATACGAAACGCGATAAATAATTGTTTGAAAAGAGCAAAAAAAGAAGCATCATGCATCAGAGCAAATTCAAGTGCCTGAGAAAGATAGGACGCTGCGTTATGGAACACGAAGAAAAGTTAAGAATAAACAGTATATGAACCACACACAAGTAATTCTAATATGCAGTGAAGGGCATATTAAGATACAAGAAAGACAACATGAAGTAATACAAGATGTTTAAGAATTAAAAAAAAAACACGTAGAGATGTCACTTGCACGACATGCATGGTTTGGCGTTATACGCAGAGAAATAGATCAATATGCAACGCAACTGTAGCTATGATTTCACAATTTTCAACAATTCTGGTAAGTCTGGTAATTATGGGTACACGCTTTTGCACTTTGAGTAATGGTTTATTTAACAAGCATTTCTTAACATATATGTATTTTTTCGAGGCTACCCGCGACATCGTTAGTGTCGACGCACCAACCAGCTTCGCCGGCTTCCAGGATTCGCGCCAATCTGTCATCTTTCCGTGCAGGCCCGTCGTCAGGAAAAACAAACGAGATAAGAAGGAAAGACAGCTGAAGATGCGTGGTGCCCAATCGGGAACGACAGTGACGAACTCCGTTGCGTTGCAGAGGCGTACAACAGCAGTGACGTCCACAAGGTGAGTGAAAGCAGCGATGGCCCCTCAAGACCGCAGTGGGACGATATGGTTGACACTGACCAGTGGCCGACCGTGCCCACGGACGATGACGAGATGACAAGTGGCAGTATGCGGAATTACGTTATTGTGTACAGTTTTCGGCGTGCTGCGCTATCTTCCAACGCACGGCACCCACGCTGTAACAAAAGATTGATTGATTGATATGTGGTGTTTAACGTCCCAAAACCACCATATATGATTATGAGAGACGGCGTAGTGGAAGGCTCCGGAAATTTCGACCACCTGGAGTTCTTTAACGTGCACCCAAATCTGAGAACATGGGCCTACAACATTTCCGCCTCCATCGAAAACGCAGCCGCCACAGCCGGGATTCGATCCCGCGACCTACGGGTCAGCAGCCGAGTACCTTAGCTACTAGACAACCGCGGCGGGGCTGTAACAAAAGATCGTGTACTTGGTATAAGCATGACAAGCCTGTAAGTACATGCGTCTATAGACGAAACTCTGTTGAAACAAATGAAATAAACAGGTCGCGCTCTCCATAGCCACGATGCATTTCGACAACCTTTCATTCTTTAAATGGTGCCTAGGTATAAGCATACAGTCGACTTTTCCCTTTGTGAGCGCCACATGACGGATTGAAGTTCCAAAAAAAATTGTGTTGTGGGCAGGAACTTTCAGTCACCTTTTTCTTTATCTTAATTAAATCCTACCACGAATATGCAGAGAAAAGATTGCCACTTTGCGCGGAAGATTTCTTTGGGTGACCGTGATCGAATGTTTCTGCATTTTGCCTTTTGCCAGCATGCGGCCGCCGTGTCCTGCAATCGAACTCCAGTCGCTCATGTTTAAGTCATGACAACACTGCTGTAAAGCTATTAGAGCGTAACGGGTGATATTGCATAACTGAAACATGTTTTTCGCAGGGTTACCGCAATGTCGATGTGAATCGAATAAAGCGAGGGAGGATACCAACGGATAAATGATCTTCCTGCAGGCTCATCGAGTGTAACATCACAATAACCTTAACCCGAATGTCCTTGTCGGCAACAGTAAGAGAATGTATCCGTACAAATGTTACAGCAGCTTTCTGTGTGGTGTAAACATCTGCTCAATTTAGAGTACCAGGCTCATGCCAATGCAATAACCTTAGCGATTACGGCAAAATAAGTATTATTGAGGATGAATGGACGAAGTCAACTAGCCCGTCATATAAAACACTTTTAAGCTCAGTTTCGATTCACAAAAGGTGGCACGTCTACATTGAAGTGACCAGCTGGATGAACTATAAGGGAACGAAAAAAAAAATCGTGACGGCGTCATATGACAGCAGGCCATCGACCGTGCTTGACACTATCCAGGTCATCAGACGTGCTCATCAGGCACTGACAGGCGACAGGTATACAGAGCTGGAACGTCGTTTTTCTGTGAAATACAGCTCGAATAGAGGTATATAGAGTGCATACACCGAAATAACTCTCCAGGCAGCCATGGGTTCACGTTTGCGGTTAACAAGAACGTATAACAATTAAACACCTGTGCACGCGGTGCTGCTATACCTCGAAAACAGGTGGGAGTTGAGGTAAGCGGAAATTCAAACGAATTGAAAGGATTTGATGCTGTTACACACAAGAATTAGTCCCCTATGCACGTTTGAAGGTGCCATGGCCCCCGTAAAGTGGTTATAATTAAGGGGTACATTGAAATGACATGCGTGTGTATGCCCCACTCACCGTATAGGGAAGAGTTTCGCACAGAAATGTATGCTATTGTTGCCTCCTTGCCCCGATTTTCTCTTACTATATCCATCAACAACCTTACTTTGAGGCGTAACCCTGTTATAACGACTGGTGCCCGTAACGTACTTCCTGGTGTAAAGAAAACATCGTTTCGTTTTGCGTGTAACTCTGCCATTTACCATGTTAAGAAAACTTCGCCTCATTTTGCGTGTAACCTTGCCATATAAATATATCCGAAATTTTCTGTACGAAAGGACTTCAGAAAACATTTTGCGTTCATCTTGGTCGACGTAGCGTTGTGGCTCCTCTTGAAACTGACAGCCTGACCTGCTTCGCGGCAAACTCGAGTGACACGTCGCTGGGCACACGGCTTTTGATCAACTCACGTAAAGACGACGTCCGTGGATCGCTTGTCTTGCATTTTTTTTTTTGTATGTGCCCGAGGCACGACCTCTCCGACGACGCTGGCGGGGCATCGCTTTTCAGGACATTCGCGTATGAGCGAGACGTACCCTAGCGGAGCTGGCATTGAACAAGGACACGTGCAAACATTGCATAAACCATGCTGGTAGCCCGTGGAACGCGCAAGCCCGAATATAACGTACTTCTTTCAGGGAACAACGAGTCCTGGTGCGAGACACGCGCTAAAACCAAATTACCCAGGCATTTTCTCAGACCCTTGGATTCACTATAGCCACCTGAAGCAAATTTCACCCCCTCATGTAGTGTTGTGGACCCTTGTCGTAAGCGCAACAAGCGCCGATGCCATGTAATGATGCCGATGGATGGATGGATGCTATGAGCGTCCCCTTTATAACGGGGTGGTGACAAGTATGCCACCAGGCTCGACAAAAAAAAAAAACCTTTTTTTTTCTTTTTATGTTGGCCTAATGCCTCTACTTCGATAAATTCTATCTTAATGGAAAAAAGGTAAATTTTCAGCTTAAGTTCTCTGCCATTTACGGCACACTGTCCATATTTTATTTTTCCAATATTTATTTTTGTCCTTTCTCTCTAATTTTCTGCCACCAATACTCTAACCGTCTCTTACTTATTTCAATCGCGGGTGTGTTCAGCTTTCCATTGTTGTCCCTAAAACCCAAGGCTTCCTGTAGGCTCGTGCCCAAACGTACACCTGGGTGGATATCTCCACATTCAATCAGAACATGCTCCGCCGTTTCCTTATCTTTCCCGCAGCATGTGCATTGTTCTTCTTCTTTACTGAATCTTGCTTTATAACTACGCGTTCTAAGGCAACCCGATCTCGCTTCAAACAGTAAAGCGCTTCCCCTTGAATTATCGTAAAATGCCTCCCTCCTTATTTCATTTTTGCCCTTTCGGTAGTTACTCAAAGCCGGTTTTTTCTCCATAGCTGCCATCCAGTAAATCCTCTCCGCCTCCCTGACTTTTCCCTTAACGCTCTTTGTTGACATATGGCTTACAATACCAGCCGTATACTTACTAGTGAGTCTTCTAGTTCTTTTTCTCCACTGTGTGTCCACGCTCTTCCTATACAAATAACGGAACACCCTCTCTGCCCATCTACTCTCCTTCATATATCTTAGCCTTTCTTCGAACCTTATTTTGCTCTGCGCTTCCCTCGCCTCAAAACCTGCCCACCCCATATCGCCCTTTACAGCCTCGTTTGTCGTCTTCCCGTGAGCACCCAACGCGAGGCGTCCCACAGTCCTTTGATTTACATCCATTCCCGCTTGCACCTCTGCCCTCATGCACACCACTGAGTTTCCAAAAGTAAGCCCTGGAACCATTACACCCTTCCACAGACCTCGAAGCACCTCATACCTATTGTATCCCCACAACGCTCTGTGCTTCATTATTGCCGCATTCCTCTTTCCTTTTGCTGCCGAGGCTTTTTCCTGTACCTCCATGTATCTATCACTCTCATTTACCCATTCTCCAAGGTACTTGTATTCACTTACCCTCGGTATTTCTTGGCCTTGTATGGACACCGTCTGATCACAGGGATCATTGAATACCATCAATCCACACTTCGTTACACTGAATCCTAGTCCAAGAGCTTCACCTTCCCTTCCGCATATATTCGCCAGCTGCTGTATATCATCTCGACTGTCCGCAAATAAGACGATATCGTCCGCATAAAATAAACCTGGAAGCTTCTGCTCAATCATCATGCCGCCCTGTTTGTGTGACAGATTAAAAGCAATGTTGCTACCTTCTAGCGCTTTTTCCATACTCACCATGTACAGCATGAATAACAGCGGGGACAAAGGACATCCCTGTCTCAGACCCCTGCTAACCTCAACGTTCTCTTTGCTACGCATTCCTTCCCACTCTATGCAAACTGTATTTTCTCGGTATATCTCCCTCAAAAGCTGTATACAGTCGTCGCCCATGCCCATTCCTTTCAATATATCCCACAAAATTTCCTGATTAACGTTGTCGTATGCCCCAGTGATGTCTAGAAAAGCCACGTACAAGGGCCTATTCTCTATTTTGGATATTTCTATACACTGAGTGAGAACAAACAGGTTATCGTCTAACCACCTGTCGACTCGAAATCCGTTCTGAAGTTCTCCCAAAATATCGTTATGTTCGGCCCATGTTTCTATTTTCATTTTTACTGCTTGCATCGCCATCCTGTATAGTACCGATGTAATGGTTAGTGGTCTATACGAGCGAATCTTGTCCTTTTCTCCCTTGCCTTTATAGATTAAGTTCATTCTACTTTGTCGCCAACTGTCCGGTATTTGTCCGTCCTTTAAGCTTTTTTCTACTGCTTTTAACAATGCTTCTTTAGTGTTATGTCCTAGTTCGTTAATGAGGCTAACGGGAATCCCATCTAAACCCGCGGCAGTGCGTTTTGGAATTTTTCCTTCGGCCTTTTTCCAGTTGAAATTATCAAGTACTAGCTCTTCCTCTGTTGCTTTCTCCGCCACACTTTTACTCACCGGGGAGATCCCCTGCATGGACGCTCTTTTGAAACGAATCGGCTGTTACCTTTTGGATGTAACCTAGCGCTTCGTACCCTTCCAATTTATTTCCTCCTTCATCTAGAATATGTTGTTGCGTTGTGACAGACTTCCTACCTAGCGCCTTTATGTGGCTCCAAAAAATCCTAGGCGCGGCCTCCTTTTTTTCGTGTATCTCTGTCATCCAGCGTTCACTTTCACCTTTAATTTTTGCCTCTACCAATTTCTGTACAAGGGATTTTTTCTCTAAATATATTTCCCATATTTTTTTGACTTCGTCCTGTGGCCGCTTCTCCTTTTTTGCCTTTCTATGCTCCCGTGAGGCTTCGCGTCGCTTCTCGATCGCCTCCCGGATTTCCTTGTTCCACCAACTTTTTGGCTTCCTTTTTCCTTTCCAGCAAACAGTTTTCTTCTCTTTCCCTATCTCCTTCGTCATTAGATGTAACAGCTCACTATACTCCCAGTCCTTGCCTGGTATTTCGCCTACTTCTTCCTCGACTCGTGCGGCTATATTTATTATTTGTTTGTCATTTAAATACGAGCTGCCAGACTTTGATTCCATGCTCATATTTTCAGTTTCGTATCCCATTTGTAATGTTATTCGTTTATGATCACTACCCAAGCTGTTAATGCCTTCCTCGTCTATCCTCATTTCTGTCAGTTTGTGGTAAATTCCTTCAGTCATGAGACAATAATCAATACTTGATTGCTTGTTTCCGACTTCCCATGTGATCTGGCCGTCACATTTAGGCCCCGTGTTAACTATCTCCAGACTATGTTGCTCGCAAAGATCTAGTAATAACTTCCCATTGGTGTCTGAATATCCGTCAAGGTCATGTATGTGGGCATTCATGTCCCCTAGAAGGATGATTTCGGCCCCATTACCAAATTCCTTAATATCCGCACTCATGCAATCCACTATCTCCTGATTCTTTTCTCTGCAGTTATTCCCCGTCCACAAGTAGGCTACCCCTAGCCACGTTTCCTTTCCACCTACTGTGCCCCGAACCCAGAGGTGCTCTGAACACGTCTGTTTCACTCTAACCCATTTGGCTCCGCGGTGAATTAGCATTCCTACACCCCCACCTTTCCTTTCCGATATGGTCCTGTTACACCCTTCCCAAACATAATTTTTAATATGTGGTGGCTCTTCCAAGTCTCTAAGGTGTGTTTCTGTAACCGCATACACGCCTATCTGTTCTTTGTTTAACTGCTCCTCAATCTCTAACCATTTTTCCTTCTTTCTGCCACCCTGCATGTTTATGTAACTAATTGCAACACGCGCCTTTTTCCTTTTTCTTTTACCTTTTTTCTGGTTTTTCGCAATTCTACCTGTCAAAGCGTCCTCCTGGTTGCTTTCCCTGTTACGAGCTACCCCGGACTCCGAAGGGCCCGTGAGCCCCCCAAAAAAGCTACTGCGCGTCCTGCCAGTCGCCAGCCCACCTCGTGTCCAAGCCTCTTATCGAAATGAATCCTGTCTCTTTGGAATCTACCCCACCTGTGCACTTCCCTGTTTAAATCCACTACCTCGAAACCCTTCTCTCGACTAATCCGCCATATCTCCTTGTTTGCGTCGACAACCGCTCTTCGCAGGTTGACGTTGCGCACCGGTACTTCCGGTACTGTGCATACTACAATTTGCACCTGGGGAAACACGGTGCGCATGTCATCCACCCCTCTCGCCAAGGCCGTCGCTAGTCCTGACGATTCTTTTTTCAGGACGTCATTTAACCCTCCCGCAATTACAACGAGGTTACGATTGCCAGCCTTAGCTGCGAGTTGTTCACCCGCTTGACTCATTACTGTCCCCAGCGTTTGTCCTGGGAACGTCCCTATCGCAACTCTCTTGTCGCCTTTCACCCTTTCTTTGATTGCCGCTGCGCATCGGACCAAATTTGAGTCACCGGCGATGATGACCTGTTCAGACATTCCTTCTGAAACCTGCACCTGGCTGCTGACTAGGTGACTAGCGTGAGTCACGGCTGCTGGTTTGCTCCCTCCCTCCCTCAAAACTACTTCCCGGTAGCTGGGCCCTGTGGCCAATGTATCTGCCTTTGTCATGCCTGTTTCCTTCATCTCTCCCGCACGGGGGGTCGTCGCCATAATGCTTCCGCCGTCACCTGCGTCTTCGTTCCCTTTCACGACCTTCGATAGGTCCTTCTCGGCTGCCCGGAGCCTTTCTTCCATGGCTGACGTTTTCTCTCGCTCCTTCGCCAATGCATTCTCCAGCGCTGCGATTTTCTCCATGAGCCCACTCTGGACCGCCATCATATTTTTCATTTTCTCCTCGAACTCGCACTGTCTACACTTGGCGTCATCTTCTGCTTTCTCCTCCGCACTAATTTCCACCTTCCGCCCTACCCCGCACTCGGAACACTTTACGGTCTTTTTGACCATGGCTAGCTCAGTTTACCGATGCCCACGTGTTAGAAAACTGTACTAAAACTGTACTAAATGCCATCACGTGATGACGTCGCCATCTGGCGTCCAGGACTTGTGACGTCCTTACAAGTGACAAATTCGTCATTGCACGTGACGTCGTACTGTGACAAATTTCTGATGTCACAAACATGTGAGGCACTTGTGCCAACGCCACGCAATGACGTAGGTCACTACGGGTGCTTGTAGCATTTCATTCACCTGCCGTGTTTCTCTCACAGGGCTGCTCGACGAAGCATTTAACACTCTTCTCCTATATTTAATTAAGATTGAGCGAAAACATCTTCGGAGATATTGCACCCGGCAAGTTCTACGAAAAAATGCCACTAAGCAAACAAATAGGTGCTAAAAAACACAGGGACTTACGTACAAGACAGGGCTCCTACTCTAGGCAAAATGGCTAACATCACAGCACGCGCACACCAAACAACGTCGTTGTTCTCCGTCCTGAGGCCAGCCATTTAGTTGCCAGCCTATCTCGCGTCAGTATAATGCGAACGTCCAACATCAGCAGTCCCATAGTCGTCTTAAGTTTGCATTGTCCAACATTGAACATCTCTTAAATGACCTCTAGACACCCCTTAGGCCATCCCTTAGACATCTCTTAGACATCCCTTAGGCTTGTGGCATTCATGTAAATACGATAGTTGAAGGTGCTTGATGTAGCGAGATGCTCTCTTCGGTTGCTCTGCCTTCGTAATCTACCTGCATTCTCCACGAGAAATTCGCACATCGCACTTCCCTAAAGAAGGAGGGCATTGTCGTCACCAGCACATCCAGTGCATAAGCGCTTGCAGCGTATTTGCGTCGTCGGTCCAATCGGTTAATACAACGCCATTTTCGTCCAGCCCGTCGCAGTTGCATTCCTCCGTGCAGCATCTCTTTCGCGCAGTGCCATTCGCACGTCCAAGAGAAAGAAGACGAAGAAGAGAGAGAAGAACGCGAGGACGGGCGCTGATCGGCGCGATGATAGCCGCACGCGAGAATGATGAATCGGACGGCAACGTCCGCGCGCGTGGGTGAAACGGCGGGAGAGACGATCACGACGCGCGCATCGGTGTCTGACAAGTTGCGCGGAATGGAAGAGGGGCGCCGATTCAGGGGAGCAGGGAGAGCAGAGCGGAGCAGTTGAGCCCGCGCCGATCTCAGAGAAAAAACGGCGTCGCCAAGAAAAGGAGAAGAGAATAAAACAAAACAAAACGGAAACGCGTTCGTATCGAAATGAGAGGCGCGCACTGTTAGACAAGCGATGGCTTTAATTTGTCGGATCTGGCGTGTCTCTATTTGTAAGCCAGTCTTTCGTTTGGCGCATGTAGAGAAGAGAGACGGATCAGAAGAAGGCGGTCATATGTCTAGAAATTAGTTAAGGATGATTTAACGAAAACAGTTGGAGCGCTCTGTTAACGAACCGTCGGCATGTTGTAAATTGAGAGTTCGGCGGGGCGTGTTGTTTATTCCGTCTCTGCCACCGTTAGTTAATAGTGGGCGTGCAATCAGTCATGTTATTCGAGGTGGTTATTGAGCAGTAGTAAATATTATTGAAAATGAAGTCGAGGAGGAAATGGAAATGGAATACGCTTCCGAAACTAAATGTAGGCGTGAAGGTGGGATAGACCTACCATGTGCAACGTATATAGTAAGTCTACCCCACCAGACAGATTCCCGTTGAAATGCCTACATTTGTATACTGCGTGTTACGCAACATATAGATTCCTCTTAATTCCATGTGTTTCACAGTGTTTGGGACTATGTGTGGACATCAGTTACTCTATGCACTATTTTATCAATATTTTACCAAACGGTGATGTATAAATGGTAGTGTCATTTGTTTTCTTAGGTTGTTAATTAGTAAAGGAAGAGTTCGAACTACTATGATAATGTTTGGATGTATATTTATTTCTTTTTTTTCAGTAAATGAATGAAATAAGAAAGCTAGAAACCAACAAGTTTACAATGTTGGGCTGGTTAACGCCTTCACAAATTTTCATAGGCAACCAAACACTTGGTGGGTACGGTAACACGTTAACGCAGCGATGTTTTCAAATTAAGCATCATCCGCCAATACCAGATGAAAACACGGCAAGAAATGTCAACCTTTGTCTCCCACACATCGGTATCTTTATTAGTCAATTTTTAGAGTTCTATAACGCAAAGACCGACGTTTCAGAAAGCGTGCCCGTATCTCACTTCAATATTGCAATTTGGTGGATCTTCAACACGTCATTTCCAAAATGCATCTTCAGAAAAAGTCGTTGCTTCCTACGGAAAACATTGGGCTGAACGCAAGTTTAATAACGTTCATTTGCCTCATTATATAATCTAAGCACACAGCAAAGCCGAAGGACGAGGAAAAGTTGGCTAACACACTTTACGCTTTACTCATGCCATAGTTAGGCCATAAATGAACCATGCTCGTCTGTATCAATTTCATACAGCCTTGGCAACAAGTATAAGTGTTGAACAAACTTAAACAAACTTAATGTTAAAATTAGCACATTTTTCTTTCTTGTCATTGTTAAGATTTCGTTATTAAGACAATTCGTATACGTGGCCAAAAGGGAATAAAAACTTCAAACAAAAAAAAGAGACAAAAATATTGCGACAACAGGACATGCGTGAGCACACGACACAAATGTTATCACCAGTTCGCCCAATGGTAAATTTTTTCAAGTGGAAGTGTCAAACACATTCCTTATAGGTAACAAACAATGCACTCGATAAATAGTCTTCGTTAGGTTGCGTATACGAAATACACATCTTTTATTTCGTTATTTTCTAGCAAGCCTCTTTGTAAAAGCCTTAACGAACCCACTACACGGTTTTACACTGTTGAAGAATGATTGGAACGAGCCGTAAAGTAACGCGCTGACTAGAGTAAACGTGATGGTTTCAAAATATTGACTAACCTACCGGGGCAGTCATTATTTCGCAGTGTTTCAGCTCCTTTGAACATTCTTATTTTCTCGAAAATAAAGTGAACTAGCTTTCGACGCTCATTGCAGCTTTTCTTGCTTATCGAACAAGCGCAACTTAGGTATTGACAAGTTTGCGCCTCGACCGACCTTCGGAAATCGGAAGTTTCGCGAGCCTACGAAAACAAATTGCGAGTTGTTGGCTTATTGTACACACTTTTGTCAGGTCAAAGCCTTAAGAACTGAAGCTTTCGCATTGAGATTTACGTTTGGTGCTAGGGGTTTCTTGCCATAAACAGATTTGAATCGGTAGTTCAAAGCTCAGACAACGAAATATGACTTGAGCTTACAAAATGTCGGCCCAAGTTAGGCTATTCAATCATGATGAAACAAGTGCAAAAAAGTAACAAGACTTAGAAAGAAACCAGGACGAGCGCTTACACCAACATGCCCAACTGGCAGTCATTTTAGTGAGCTAATGTGTTGTTGCCCTCAAGATGCATCACGGGAAGGCTTCATCGACCGAAAGGCAGCCAAACTAGCGTTTAAATCAACAAGCTATATGTGCTGCCGAACTCATCTGTATGTTGTGTTAAACAAAAAAACCTGAAAAAAAGTATTATTATTTCTTTTTTGTGATGTCTTACGTACAGAGCAAACTAAGAGTGGTAAAGAAATAAACCTATAGACAAGAACTTGGTCAGGCGGGCTTGAATAATGCTATCATGAAAAAAAAAAAGAAAACGAGACCTTGAGGCTAAATTCTCTTTCGTTTTATAGCACGTTACATCCCTCGCAAGATGCCACTGGTGATGCGAGTTTTGCGCGAGTAAAGAAGGAATACGTCAAATGATATTACCTCATGCCTAAGTTGCTTCAGCTGTAGATGACTCGGCATTTCCACAAAATTTTCGTTATTTTCGTTTCGGTATACGTCGACAAGGTACTGCGACTGGTCCCCCCTTTCCCTATAATGATACAAAAAAACGACATACCCAACCAAGAGCACTCGTTCTCTCAGTGTTTTCGTTATGCGCTGCGAAGTAAAATTTTCGCAAGAACTGGTCCAGCATTGGTTAGCTTTCCAGCCATAACAACACTTTTCGAGTGCGCGCGCTGAATGCCTCAATAAATGAAAACAACCAATGACGAAATTTTCGCGTTTCGACACCCGTAATGACTGCCGCGAGACTAGTCGAATCTCTTTGGCACAGAGCACTGCTGGCCAATGCAGCGACTTGCAAAACATTTTCAGCGCTTAAACTCGAATAAGAGATGCAGAGAGCAAAGCTCGAGGTTGTTTGCGCAGATTTGTCACGAAAACACGAATACTGGTTATGTTAGAACACATTGCCGCGACATATCGCCTGCATTCAAACAACGCGCCCATCACCACGCTCACAGGGACGTACATGTGCGCCGTCTAGTGTTGCGCAGAGACGATAATGATAGCACGAGAACCCAGCTGGCCCCGGCTGATGTGCGCCACGCGCTTGGAACTCCTCGGCAAGAAGTAGAAGAAGGAGACATCTTCGGTGTTCTGCTGTAACGTGCTACGGCCATAGTTCCTTTGAGTTGTGGGCACAGGTTCGCCCTTTAATAAATACGTTTTATTACACCCCGAGTCCTTCAACACCGTTACAATACGAACGTTACGCCAATGCGTACATAGACTGAATACCACGTGCAGCGGCCAGTCGCCCGCTTCAACAACTGGCCTCGCAAAAATTTAGAAATAGCGACGCCGTAATAATGCAAAACGTAGTCATAGAACATGCTGTGTCCTTGTCATTAAACGCAAGCGTCAAGTGGCAAGTTGGGCTAGTCGGTACATTATTCTAGTGCACGACAGCGCAGAAAACGCACAACGGACGAAACACGGACGACGACGTGTTTCATTCGTTGTGTTGGTTTTGCGCAGTAGTGCTTCAGAGCGAAGGGGGTGCTTTGCCGCAGTTTTCTTAATGTGCAGAGCCCAACGCCGTAAGTAGGTTTGGATAAGTACGCCGTATAATATCCAAACAGAGCAAAAAAAAATGTCAACACTGAAACTAACTTGTGGCTAACGCGAGGTCGCAGCTGCGCATTGCACGGCAACGCGCTCTACTCTAAACAAGCGTGAGTAAGACTGTACACACCAAAAGTTTTTTCCGAATTATATATATATATATATATATATATATATATATATATATATATATATATATATATATATATAGAGAGAGAGAGAGAGAGAGAGAGAGAGAGAGAGAATTATATAGAGAAATATATAGAAAATTATATATACAGAAACGAAAAAATACGTTCTCGAGGTGGTTTCCCGCCATTCACAGAAACGTGCACCAACGTTTTTCGCGGGCTCGGTAAGCGTAGGCAAGCGATCGCTTTTTCCCGACCCTCACCTGACGCGAATAGCCGCGCACGGCGGGTCTTTTGTAAAAAGCCGCCGCAGACCATGCGGCGCCAATGGCACGCCAGCGACAGCTGTTCCGAGTCTACGGCGGCGTGCATCCATAAGAAAAAAAAAAGCAATAATGCACGCGCACCGGTCCAAAGGAAGCCGCAGTACACAGACCCCTTCAGCTGCGGCACGCGGAAGAGCTGCTGCGCCGATGCACACAACACAGCACGCGCCGCTCCTCTGGACGACGAAGTCGTGTGTTGCGATGCGAATATCGCGGTGCAAAAAAGAACGCTTATGCGTGCGCAGCCGGCATCATGATTTTATGAGACGGCTAGGCTTGAACATCGGATTTCCCTGAAATTTGTGATGATGTATTTTCGGTCGAACATGTCAGCGTTTTTTTCAGAACAGGCCGGTTGTTAAACAAAAGCCCGCCTGCCGGAACAGCGGCAATATTCTTTTTCTAAAACCTGGTGGTGCCTATCCTTCTGATGCTGGCTGTAAGGTAAATAAAAAAAAAAGACGACGCTCACAATAAGCGTACTCGGCAAGTGCTGAGAAACCACCGAGCTTAAGGAAGCCGGGGCCGGGAAATTCAATAACAAAAATAAAAAAATAAAAGTGATAAAGTTGATGAAAACTCACGCAGGTGAGACGAAGATGCGACGCTCGGGACTAGTAGGCACAGGACGACGATTAAGTACCGAATCCACGAACGCTCGACACAAACACTGGTCGTCTCCGGAGTTGGTGACGAGGTCGGCACAGTGCATCCCGTTCGAGTAGGACGACGACAACGTTGCGGCAGCGCTTGCGAAAAGGCAGCCAAGGCTGCCATCGTGGTGGTGTCGGACACTTTTCCGCACCACTTGCGCGCGCTCGTTCTTCAGGAGCGCGCGACAAGAAAGACGCGTTATCTATCCCGGCAAAAAAATGCGCATCACACGCGCACGCGCCACCCGCTGGGTTTTACGGCGGGTGAGCCAGTGGAGTCGAAAAACACGATCACGCACTCGAAGACAGAAGAATTTTTTCCCTCTCTCTATCGGAGAGATAAGAAAGAGAAACACACACTACGGGTCTTCGAAAAAAGCCGCGCACGACGCACACTTATTGGAAGAGGGGCCGTTCCGACCCGAACGCGGCCTACGCTGCCACTACTGACAGCGCAGTTTCGGCGGCGTGCGAGGATGCGAGCGCGGCCGCGCGAGGCGCTGCCGCCCGTCCCATCACACGCGCTTCGTAGTGCGCGCTTCGCGCGCATGCGTAGTGGAGGAAAACAAAGTCGCGTCCTCGTCGGTCGGCCGGCCGCGGACGCCTGGGAGTAGAGCGGGCCCCTCTCATCCCACGACGGGCCGCTTTTTGCGAGCAAATGCAGCAGCAGCAGCAGCGGAACACGCGAACCGAGCAGAGACTCCCTCGGAGCTGCCACTGCTTTTCTGCGAACTTACTTCACAGCTCCAGGGCGCACCCTCAAGCTCGTTGTAGAAAGAAGGGACAAACGAAAGCGGCTCCCTGAGTCACGCGAAGTATAAGCTCGGAGGAGCCGGAGAGGTGGGCCGTGGGCTATAAATACGCCGGTGAACGTTTAGGAGAAAGAATTGGGAGGGGGTGGGGGTGAAGAAGCAAGGAAGGGGAAAGGATGAGTTGCCGACTGTCGTACGAGAACGACGAACCATTGATGGTTCCATTGATGATCCGCAAAACCATTCCTCCCGCAGCCAGAATTCGGGGACCGGGACGATAATGGAAGACTCGGGAGGGGGTGAAAAAGTGAAGAAACGCCCTGAGAGAACCGAGGTGGTACAGAAAATTTCAAATTATGTATCGCAGAGATCTGTTATTGATGTTTGTGGTCGTATAATATTAATAATAAGTACAACAAACAAAATAACACTGGCAGAGCTTTCGAAGTTGATTAATAGACGTAAAGTATGCGATGTAAGAAGGTATAACATGGAGAGAATTGAACACGCTCTGAAAAACGGAGGAAGCGTCAAAGCAGTGAAGAGGAAACTTGGGATAGGCAAAAATCGGATGTATGCACTAAGGGACAAAAAAGGCAAAATAACTACCAATATGGATAGGATAGTTAAAATAGCGGAGGAGTTTTACAGAGATCTGTACAGTAGCCGAGACAACCACGACCTTAATACAATAAGAACTAGCAGTAACCCGATGACACCCCACCAGTAATGATAGAAGAACTCAGAAAAGCTTTGGAGAGCATGCAAAGAGACAAAGCTGCTGGTGAAAATCAGGTAACATCAGACCTGCTGAAAGATGGAGGACAGATTGTGTTAGAAAAACTAGCCACCCTGTTTACGAGGTGTCTCCTGACGGGAAGGGTACCAGAGTCTTGGAAGAACGCTAACATCATCTTAATACATAAGAAAGGAGATGACAAGGACTTGAAGAATTACAGGCCGATCAGCTTGCTCTCTGTAGTATACAAGCTATTTACAAAGGTAATTGCTAACAGAGTAAAGAAAACATTAGAATTCAATCAACCAAAGGAACAAGCAGGATTTCGAACAGGCTACTCAACAATTGACCACATCCATACTATCAATCAGGTAATAGAGAAATGCTCAGAGTATAACCAACCACTATACATAGCCTTCATAGATTACGAGAAGGCGTTTGATTCAGTAGAAATATCAGCCGTCATGCAGACACTGTGGAATCAGGGCGTAGATGAAGTATATATAAACATTCTGGAAGAAATCTACAGGGGATCAACTGCTACCATAGTGCTTCATAAAGAAAGCAACAGAATACCAATCAAGAAGGGTGTAAGGCAGGGAGACACAATCTCCCCAATGCTATTTACCGCGTGCTTACAGGAGGTTTTCAGAAGCCTAGAATGGGAACAGTTAGGGACAAGAGTTAATGGAGAATACTTTAGTAACTTGCGCTCGCTTCGCCGATGACATTGCATTGCTGAGTAACTCAGGGGATGAATTGCAACTCATGATTACGGAGTTAGACAAGGAGAGCAGAAAGGTGGATCTTAACATTAATCTGCAGAAAACGAAAGTAATGTACAACAAGCTCGGAAAGGAGCAGTGCTTCGAGATAGGTAAAAGTGCACTTGAAGTTGTAAAAGACTATGTCTACTTAGGGCAAGTAATAACCGCAGAGACGAACCACGAGATTGAAGTAACTAGAAGAATAAGAATGGGGTGGAGCACATTCGGCAAGCACTCTCAAATTATGACAGGTAGATTGCCACTATCGCTCAAGAGGAAGGTATATCTTGCCGGTACTTAGCTACGGAGCAGAAACCTGGAGACTTACAAAGAGGGTTCAGCTTAAATTGAGGATGACGCAGCGAGCAATGGAAAGAAAAATGGTAGGTGTAACCTTAAGAGACAAGAAGAGAGCAGAGTGGATTAGGGGACAAACGGGGGTTGAGGATATCATAGTTGAAATGAAGAAGAGGAAATGGACATGGGCCGGGCATGTAGCGCGTAGACAGGGTAACCGCTGGTCATTAAGGGTAACTAACTGGATTCCCAGAGAAGGGAAGCGGGTTAGGGGGAGACAGAAGGTTAGGTGGGCAGATGAGATTAAGAAGTTTGCGGGTATAAATTGGCAGCAGCAAGCACAGGACCGGGTTAACTGGCGGAACATGGGAGAGGCCTTTGTCCTGCAGTGGACGTAGTCAGGCTGATGATGATGATGCTGATGATGATGATGATGATGAATATTTCTGCTGTGCTAGTGTCACCTACTTACAGTCAATTTACGTTTACATTTTCACGAGCTTCTTTGGAGATAAGTGATTGAGGTAGAGCGATGTACCTCTCCCCCCCCCCCTTTCTTTATCTTTCTAACTTTTCTCAACATCTCTCTTATTGTTCAGCGCTTGTTCCGGAACGTGGGCAGGTGATCGTATACATTCTTCGAGTGTTGAAGGAAATAACTTTAGGTTTCACTCAAGAAGGCGCCGATGTCCACAATACCAGCATTATTTATCGTGAATGTTTTACATACGACAGTTTTTCCTCCCCCTAAGTAAGTGGTAGGGGTGTCATCGGTCTCCTTAATTAGGGAGGCGACCCCGGGTTAATTCCAAGGGCTGAAGTATCGGCCCCCCGAACTGCACGACGAAAGAACGGACAATTTACATATGGCCCTATTTGGCACACCAGTGGATGCCAGCTGTGGTCCAAAGAACGAGTCAGAGCCGTGAGTTCACAACAAACAAAGATATATTCACAAATATGGCAGATTAAACAATACAATAATATGCACACTCGGCAATAGTCCAATAAAACACGTCTCGACTCAAACAATGGGCTACACAATACGATGGGCTTCACTCAAAACAACGGACACAAACAACGAAAAGTGCTACAATACAAACACATGCATTAACAACCAACACACTGAAAGATTAAAAAGTTCGTCAACTTGCTCAGTCCAAAGTTCTTGGAACAAAGTTTGAATGACACTCTTCCAGGAATAACTCACTGAAAGTCCAGCGCTTTCGTCATTCCGCTGCCCTCGAAGTTTCCTTCAGGAAACCTGGCGTCTTCAAATGTCTGCACTCCAAGCACCAAATTTCTTCGCCGGTAACACGTCGGCCTCTCACGTGCTGCGGCTGCAAAACGCGTCTTTGCCCACTGGTGATAATCACAAACTCTTTTTTTGCTTGTAGCACAGCGTTCACCCCTCAGGTGAAAAACCTCTTCATCTCAACTTCTTTATCACTGAGGGCAAAAGCCTTCGCCTGACGGCAGAATAACTCTACGCACACTGGCGCAAGCTCTCCCTCCTTCACCTAATCACCACTCTCCGCTGCTCACTTAAATACCTTAGCGCTAGGTTCTAGATGTTTCTAATCGTTTCGTCAGCGCACTGCAGAGCCAAGGCTAAGGAAAGGGTGACACGTTTCGAGAACTCTACCCCGACTCATGACACAACTAGGGAGTAACTCGCCCGAAGTCCAGTGTTGTCGTTCTGCTGCCCCCAATGTCTTTTTTTTTCAGGAAACCTCGCATCTTCAAATGTCCGCACTCAAAGCACCAAACTTCTTCGCTGGTAACACGTCGGCCTCTCACGCGCTGCGGCTGCAAAACGCGTCTTCGCTCATTGGCGGTAAGCACACACTCTTCTCCTGCTTGTAGCACAAGCTTTCACCCCGCTGGTGGGAAAGATCTTAATCTCAACTGCTTTGTCACTGAGGGCAAAAGCCTTCGCCCGACGGTGGAAAAACTCTTTGCACTCTGGCGCAAACTCTCTCTTCTTCCCCTGATCACCATTCTCCGCTGCTCGCTTAAATACCTTCGCGTTAGGTTCGAGACGTTTATAATAGTTTCGTCGGCGCGCTGCAAAGCCAAGGCTGGGGAAAGGGCGACACGTTTCGAGAACTCTCCCCCGACTCATGACGCAACTAGGGAGTGACTCACGCTTTCCTTCTCGATGCTTAGGGTATTCGCTCGGCAATAGGTGCGAGGAGGTTGGTCAGACGCTTTCGCGGGGGCGGAACGGCGTGCCCAAGGAGTCCTATGACGCTTGTTTTCTTTTACTTTGACCTTGACGCGACAATCTGGCGCCTGGTATTTGTCACCGTGACCAGAATTCGGTGGCTCGCGCCTCCTTGAGTGCTCGTTTGTGACACTACCCCCCAACTTTAAAAATATTATCTCATAATATCCCAAACCACATAAATGAGCGCGAACAGAAAGCTACATTACAAAAGTCCCACATACAGAGTCTAGCGCTCATGACACACCACATTTGCAATAGCACACTCCATACAATTCACATTGCAATTCAATATCACAACACATAGAATGTAACCAAAGGTACACGTTTACAAACTCCACACACATTTCAATATTAAAAGCGAACGAGGGTCGACTTTCGCAACACTTGTACAATAATATCGATCGCATCACGTCACTGCAGCTGACACTTAGGCTCACTCGACATACACGACACAGGACAACGAAAGAACACATTGAGGATCAACACTGCTAAACTTTTTCCAATTCAACCTCAGCACCCATTCTGTGTACTTCGAGCTGCGCTTACGCCCTTTCTTGCGGTGCTCACTTGATCTTTTCCTATTTTTCTTCATTTTGTTCTGGCGAGCCCTTTCAATCGACGGTATCTGAGCCGGTCACTGCTATCAGTAGCGCTTTCGGCACTTCTGAGGCGTCGTCACGTTCGGCCGATCTTGGCTGATTATTCGACATCTTTTGTGCACGCCGCGACGTTAAGCCTGACCGACTGATTTCGTCACCATTTCACACTTTTTTTGCTTGAAGTCGTTTTGCTGCAGCTTCAACAGCAACGCATATTTTCTTCTCCGACATGATGGCCCCATGACTGCCCTTCCTATGCACCACGGCTTCATCCTGGGCTCGGGAAAAATCCTTCACGGGATGCTCCTCCACTGTAACTCGTGGTCCCGGTGTCGGTGAATCTTCGGGTCTTGCCCCTAACATTCTGAATTATTCGGCCCTCACGATCCATCGATGTTTCCGATGATAAGGTCGTACAGGGGGTCGTCATACATAGGACAGTAACCTTCCCACTGAAGTGCGTGGTTTTAACCTCAACCTCAGCTTCGGGAAGCATCCAAACCGAACCATCTATCAAGAAGACCGGCTTAGTTCTGCCTGTTAGCTTGCTTCTCCACAGCAAAATTTCCCGCACAGTAACAGAGGAACTTCCCGTGTTTCTCAACACTATAATTTTCTCGCCCGCAACTTTCCCAGTCAGCGTTGGCATTCCCTTCTTAGCACCTGTTGGCCGTTTCGTCAAGACAGCACCTACAATAGACAGTTTCTTCCTATTTTTCAATTACACAAATCCATCGGTGACGTCATTATTATCAGCTTTTGGTGCTGCATGTACACAGGCTACTTGATGGGTTTTGCTCGCTTCGTTTCGACATTCGTCTACCTTGTGCCCAGTCTGACCAAATTTTAAACCTTTTACATAAGTGGCACTCGTAAATTGTGTTCGACAACTGTTAGCGCAATGACCAACTCGGTAAGAAAGAAAACATCATGTAATACTCTCAAGTGCACGCTTCTATCTTCAGGTGCTGATTTTCTCGAATATTCGGGACACTCCTTTTTAACCTTGGCCAAGTTTGCTCCACCTTGTGCTTCCAAGAATTGATCGCCCAATTCAAGCATATGTTCAAGTGCCTTAGCTCTCCTCTCTTTCAAGTACAGTGACCGGCTCGGGTGGCAACTGGTCAGCAATTGCTCTCTAATAAGGAACTGTCTAAGCTAATCATACTCCTGTGCTGTCCCTGAAAGCTCAATCCATCTGACAAAATAATGGCTAAGTCGGGCGGCGTACTGCGTAGCCGTCTCACCATCAGCTGATTTTCCCGTGCGGAATCTGTCTCAGAAGACTTCCACAGTAAATCTTAATCGCTTCAGCAGAGCAACTTTCACTTTTGCATAGCTAGCTGCATTGGTTGGCGTTAGCCTACCGTACGCACTGAGCGCTTCACCACTCAAGCAAGTACTCAAAGGAGTAGCCCATTGATGCTCCGGCTAACTCTGGCTCCTATCAATTGTCTCAAATCTGTGAAGGTACGCGTCAAGGTGATGCTTCCTCTCGTCAAACGCTACGGGTAGTTTGATTGTGTTAGAGCGGAAGCCATGATCTTCCCGTTCGCTGCTTTCAACTCTATATCTTGGACGGGAGTTTCACTTCGATGTTCCAAACAGATCCGATTGGGTTCCATCTCGTGCTGCCGCTGTCTTTCCCTTTCAGCCATCTTCACTTATCTTTCTTCCTTCAACCTCTCGGCTATCAACCTATCTCTCTCGTATTCAGCAGGTTTTTCCTTCTTGGCCCTCTCAGCTGCCAAGCTTTCTCTTTCCGCCGCCTCTTTCTCCTTCTGGCTCACATACTTTCGTAGCTCGGCGCCAGAGAGACCCATCTTCTCACCAAACGCTACTAACTTCTCCAGACCCATGGTACCTGCCAAATGAAATTCTACCCGCGTGCACAAATTATCTGCCTAACTCTGGCTATCGAAACACTCGGCACACTCGTTAGCCAGAACGCCATGCACACACACACACACACACACACACACACACACACACACACACACACACACACACACACACACACACACACACACACACACACACACACACACACACACACACACGAAAGTTGTTCCGGTAGCACTACAAATTACTCGAGACACTTTCTCTCTACTTAGGACACACTGTGCACCGAAAAAGTCCTGTCATGGACACCAGAATAATTGTAACTAGCCCCGTTAATTAGGAACCAACCGCCGGGCTAATTCCAAGGGCTGAAGTATCGGCCCTCTTACGGCACCACGAAAGCACAGAAAATTTAGATGTGGTCCTATTTGGCGCGCCAGCGGACACTGGCTGGGGTCCAAAAAACGAGTCAGAGCCAAAAGTCGATAACAAACAAAAGTATATTCACTAGTACGGCAGATCAAACAATACACAAATATGCACACTCGGCAGAAGTCCAATACATGTCTCCACTCAAACAACGGGCTACACAATACAATCGGCTACACTCAAAACAACAGACACAAACAATGACACGCGCTACAATGCAATCAGATGCATTAACAACCAAGACAATTAATGATTTAAAAAATTAAAACATATTCACGGAGTGAACGATGATTAGTGGGGCGAAGTGGCCTTCAGCTTGTCCGTCCATTTGTTCTTGCTTCCGTCCATCCGCAAGACCATCCATGCGTCCGTCTGCTAGTCTGCCTGTCCGTGCGTTCGTGCATTCATCCGTCCGTCTGTACGTCTGCTAATATGTCTGTCCGTCCGTCCATGCGTCTGTCTGTGCGTCAATCCATTGAACACTCCAAGTACCGCCATCTCGCATCTCGCATCCCCTGTGGCACATACCCGCTCTAGAGCGGGTATGTGCCAAGCGTGTCACGCTGATGGACAGGGGACATTGATCGACCCTAAGGAGAAGCTCCAGAAAGTTCATCAGCTTGCTTAGTACAGAGTTCTTAGAACAAAGTTAGAATGATGCTCTTGCAGGAATCACTCACTGAAAGTCCAGCACGGTCGTCATTCCGCTGGCCCCGAAGTCTCCTCCAGGAAACCTCGCGTCTTTAAATGTCCGCACTCCAAGCACCAAACTTCTTCGCTGGTAACACGTCGGCCTCTCACGCGCTGCGGCTGCAAAACGCATCTTCGCCCACTGGTGATAATCACAAACTCTTCTTTTGCTTGTAGCACAGCGTTCACCCCTCAGGTGGAAAACCTCTTCATCTCAACTTCTTTGTCACCGAGGGCAAACGCCTTCGTCTGACGGCAGAAGAACTCTACGTACACCGGCGCAAACTCTCCCTTCTTTCCCTGATCCCCACTCTCCGCTGCTCGCTTAAATACCTCAGCGCTAGGTTATAGACGTTTCTAATCGTTTCGTCAGCGCGCTGCAGAGCCAAGGCTGGGGAAAGAGTGAGACGTTTCGAGAACTTTGCCTGACCCGTGATGCAACCAGGGAGTGACTCACGCTATCGTTATCGATGTTTCTGGTATTCTCTTGGCGATAGGTGCGAAGAGGTTGGTCAGCGTAGCGGTGATTTCGAGGGGGCGAGACGGCGCGCCCGAAGAGTTCTTTGGCGCTTCTTTTTTCCTACGTTTAAGTTGACCTTGGGGCGGCAATCTGGCGCCTGGTATTTGTTACCGTCGCCAGAATTTGGAGCCGCACGCTTTCTTCGGCGCTCATTAGTGAGGGCATAAGGATGCACTTGGGGTGACCCAATCTACGCATAATTCTGCGCAGCCTCCACCTTGCCATTGTTGAGGCCGGCGTAACACGACTGCACGTTGCGCAGCAATTCTATAGGCCGCAGCGTCACCCGAGGCGTACGTCACCGGTGGTGGTTGTACTGAACCAGGCTGCCAATCCCGGAAGCTCATAATTGCTCAGCTACGTCAGACTAAAGGTCCTAGATTTTTCTTCAAGGGCGAAACTTTGGGACTTCACCTCAGACGAAAGCAGTGTTATACCCGTGTTACACGGGCAAGTTAACCATAGTTACGACCAACCACAGTTAACCGCGTTGAACCGCTGTTAGCGCCAACCATAGTTCGCCGATGTTATACAGCCGAAAAGCGTCCTTGGTTAACGCGGCTAAGTTATCCTCAATGAACGCCACCAGTTCCTCGGTTAACTGCCTAACTGAGGTTGCCGAGCTCGGTTCCCTACAACCGCGCTTAGTGGCATAAGCGTGGTTTCGAGTGCTGTGTAACATAAGGAAAGCGCGCTTACAATGAACTGCGGTTTAGGCTGCCTGTGTTACAAGGGCACTGGAATACTTAGCCTGTGCTGCTGCTATAGTTGAATAAGCACTGACTACGTTTTTATGAGGGGTCGGGCGTTACGCTGAGACGGCCTCCTCCACACTTTACCATCTGCCCTAGAGGACCCCTGCTGCCTGGTTCCCCGTAAGGGTTTCATGGCGAGCAATCTAGTCGATGAGGATATCTGCTAGACCTATGTTGGCTCTAGCTTGTTGAATGCTTATACGGCTTGAGCTCAAGTCCAACTCATCGGATAACTTCGGTAATCGGCTTGAGAATCAGTACAAATAAGTTCATACCGGTTGTCGTCTATAATGTATAGATCTAGTGATGATTGGGTAATGAACTACAAGCTTGACGTTGAGTACAATTTCGAAACTCCTTCAGTAATCTTGCGGTATGCCTACTGCGAACCTTATTTTGCAAGATTAATCAGAGCGTGCAGGGTTTTTTTTCCGGTGCATACTTGCAGTGTTGCCATCGTGAAGTGTTCATGTAACCAGGCGAAGGCAGGAACGTTAACCGTGGGAAACCAACCCAGAACGCTGCTGGTTAATGCGTTTAATTGATGTGGAGAAAGAAGGAAGGGAAACAGTGCAGAAGTGAAGAGGGAAAGGTAACTCCAAGAACTAAGAGCGTTCATACGCGTGTGCGTGATGGTGGTGGTGGGCGGGGCAGGGGGGGGGAGTAACTATTAACTATCGGGAGATGCGGGCCGCTTTGCGAGTTTTGCGTCACGGGCATAAGGTTGCGTGAAGTTGCGGCTCCAACTGAATAATGTTGCGGCGTATACTAATATAAGAAGAACTGCCATCAAAATTTTCCCAAGGAAACGTATCTCTTACCCCTTTCAACTCCGTATGATTGATGACCACCGAAAATATATTCCAGTGCTTTTTCCGAGCCCCGACATACAGTTCACAATTGAATTTCTAAGCCCTCTACACACCCACGTGAACTGGAACATAACGGAAACTGTAAATCACCAGGCCAACAATCTTTCATTGCCAAGGCCAACTGTACTACAGCTGCTTCGTGAACTCAAACGCGTACGCATTCGTGCATCAAACAAAGAAAAGACATTTTCGTAAAATTATGTGCTTATTCACCTTCCTGAGATGCATGTTCTGCCAACAGGTGTGAAAAATGCACGCCCACCTGCAGGGTTCGCTGCGCTTCTGTATACCACAGTGCGAGTTCTCTTTAATCCATTCGCCTCTGAGTGTCGTCAGCTAAACGTTTGATTCTGTAATTAACAGGATTTGTCTGGTTAGAAATTTACAACCTTGTTGCTTCTTTTCCTTTGTAACTTATGTATGTTATGACTGCATTTTATTTGTTCATGTATGCTAGTATTTTTTGTGCGTTATCTCAGACTATATTGTCTATGCAAACTATTTCATCGTTTTTCAGTTTAATCAGCTGTAGTACTGTTTCGTTTTTTTTACCAGCCGTAGCAATAAATAATGAGAACAAACGGTTCTGTTTTGGTTCTCATTAAAAGTTTGTGTAACATGCAAAACAAGCTCCTAAATTTCCCCTCCTTTCCTTCTTCCATGATCACTGCTTCAGTATATTATATTGTGCGTCTCATAAAGTCGAATGTACCAAGGAGGTGCACGAGGGTCCCTGAAGCAGCGTCTAAGTGCCCCTCCTCCACCCTTATTTTTAAGATCATACATTTGGTTGCTTGCGAAACTTCCCCACCTTTTAATACAAAAAGGCCATGACATCGTCTTTCAGTGGTTACCTGGGCATTGTGGCACAGGCAGCAATGATTCTGCAGATCATGCTGCTCACACGTCACATAAAGAAGCGAACAGCGTTCCGATTCCTCTTTCAAGAGTGGATGCGGCGAGGCAGATTCGTCAACTGGCCCGCAGTCTCACACTGACTGAGTGGAGCACACCAAGCGTACGACGTACAAGACTGCACGAGCTCGACCCTTCACTACAACTCCGGCCTCCACCCAGCCTACATCGACGTGCAGCCTCGCTTCTCTATCGCCTTTGGCTGGGAGTTGCTTTCACGAAAGCTTATACCACGTTAATCGGAATTACTGACAGTGCGGCGTGCGATGTTTGCGGCACCGACGAAAATATCGAACACCTGCTGTGCCATTGTCCTCGATTTGCCTCAGATAGGCAAGTACTTGCCAACGCAATGCAGCGTCTGGATGATCGGCCTCTTTCTGTGCAGGTGCTATTACAGCAACGTCCACATGCCTCGACAGCCCACAAGGCAGTGAAAGCCCTGCTGTGTTTCCTGAGAAAGACAGGCTTGTGTGAACGCCTCTGACATGCGGTAGAGTTCTACACGCTGCAGTGAAATTACTGTCAGTCTCTTCCTCACCCTTTTTTTTCTTTTCCCTCTCTTCCCTCTATCTCGTCTTTCTTGTCCCCTTCCCTAATCCCCCAGTGTAGGGTAGCCAACCGGATGTCTTTCTGGTTAACCTCCCTGCCTTCTCCCTTTTGTTGCTTTCTCCTCCTAGGTGACTTGGTTAAATTTCTTTGGATGAAACAGCTCGAAATGTTAACGCTGACAATAGAGACAGTGCAACAAGAGCCCCAGAGTCGGTGATGGACCAAGTGTCCGGCTCGAACGAGGAGTGAAATCTGGTTGGTTCATGGAAGCGGCTACAAACAGCGCAGCGCCAAAGTACATAGGTGGGAATGTTGATTCCGATGTTCACCGTATTCGTATTTCCGTATACCGATTCCGTATTTCCGTATTTGCGATTCCGTATTTCAACTAAATTATCATCTTTCTGTACTGCACACAGAGGTACAGTCGGTTGAACTGGCCGGTGTATTCATGCAATGAGTAACCACTGAAGAACAGTTGTAGAGGGAAACGCTGTCTTTCCGTGAACAGCCCCTGGCGTGGTACTCTGGGCTCTCGCCATCTGGTTCGTATCCCTACTAGGTTGCCTGCGGTTGATCGAGGCTGTGGTGGGGGAGGCAGACTTGGGCGTCCAGCCACGTGGTACACGATCGCGGAGTGGGCGTACGTTGGGCGACACAAAGAAAAAAAGAAACCTGTGGGATCAGTTGTCGCAGATGGGTGAGCTCGAGAATGCATATCGCTTAACACCGCGATTCGGGCATCGGACTTCGCCTGCACTCTATCAGATATCGGCTCCACTAGAATGTGTCGTATGGCTCTGCCTGAAACGCAGCTGCTCGTATGCATAAAAGCACACCACCCGAAGCATCAGTTACTACGGAAGAGGGTCAGATAGTTATAGGGGTGGCAGGAGTGTGCTTGTTCTTACCTCTCGTCAAACGCTTTGTATTCTGTTACTCTACATATTGTTATTCTGAACACAAAGCATTAGAAAGCAAGAAAAAAAAGGCAAGAAGTTCTGCAATTAAGCCTTCTGCACATATGTATATTAACCAGACAACTTGGGCACGGCGACAAAGTCTGGCGTGTCATTGTGTAAGAAATCACAAAGTAAAAATGAAAGTGATTCTACAGAATGGGCGGCGAAACGATATCTTTATAGAAGGGGCACTGCTTTGCGACAGAAAAGAGAATACCACCGAAATTGTGAAATGCTATAGAAGTACGAACAAAATACAAAGAAACAAACACGAGCATAGTGCATGGGCCACATGACACAGAAGTGCGTGATCCCATTGAAAGCGAACGAGGCATCGTAAAACTCGCAATCCAACCACAATGCACAAAGCTGCGCTGTTTAAACGGGAGGCAGAAAAGGGGAGAGGGAGTGGAACCAACGAGTAGCAGCCAGAGAGACAAACGGTTCGCAAATCGAGCGCATTTTTCTCCCACATCCGGTTCCTTCCACGCTGAATATCTACATCGGACTGCGTGGTTCGCCTCGACTGCACCATCGACATCGCTCCGCAAGCACATACAGTTTTATCGCTTGACTTAGCAAAGGAAAAAAAAAAAAACTTCAGAGCAACTCTTCGAAGGGCGCGGCATTCTTTGCGAGGACTTGGCCGATGCTCGCGAACGGATGGATGGGACACATCTGGGAAACGGGTTCCGCAGTCGCTGTCAACGCATCGCGTTCAATTTGTTGTCTTCTCCGCGTCCTTATAGCTTTTAGACTTCGCACAGTATTGTTTATGAGCTGCTTATCTGCGCTTTACTTTTTGCAACGCTGACGCCGCTGTAGAGAAGTGCGAGAGCGTAGAGCTGGTAAACTTGGTAGAGCGCGATAGTTTGTTCGGAATAAGTGTTTTTTTTTCTTTTTTGGCGAATAACTCGAGTGGTTGGGACAAGAAAAGTACGGGTCTTGAACGTGCGCGCAGAGCGTGAGAAAAAGCAGAGAAGAAAAACGAAAAGAGAGGTTATGCGTACGGTTTTTAAGGCGGCTCAGAGGAGAATAGCTAAACAAGAAAAGGTAAAATCAAACAAAGCAGCCCTAAGAAGTGAGGGCTTAGAGGAAGGCAAGGACTGAAAGAAGAAGAGGACAAGTGAAGAGAAAACGGCGCCAAGTGGAAGGGAAAAAAGCTTGGAGTTCGTCCAATTGTCTCTTTCGGCCGGCGTGCGTTTGACCGAGAGAAGCGAGTCGTACGCGGCCTGGAACTGCCGCTGCACCCTAAACGTGACTTCCTGGGATGAACTTCAGGAAAAATAGGAAGTGAGAAATGAAAACAGACTTTGCGGTTGCTGTTTCGACGTCGGCGTATCTGCGGAGCATCCTCTCCACGTTGAAAGCAACATTCCGTAAGCCGCTTCGTTGATTCATGCTTCTCGTATTTGGTTATTTTGTTTTGCTCAGCTACCACCGTACGTTATGGGTGAGAGAACGTAAGAGATGGATCGTGTAAAGTACTTCGAGCGAGATGACTTGACGTTGGGCTACTTGGTTATGGTGAAAAAAATTACAGCATATTCATAAAGTGGATGATGTCGAGTGGGTGAAGCTCCGGAAGATCATTGACTTTCTTTCTTTCTTTCTTTCTTTCTTTCTTTCTTTCTTTCTTTCTTTCTTTCTTTCTTTCTTTCTTTCTTTCTTTCTTTCTTTCTTTCTTTCTTTCTTTCTTTCTTCCTTTCTTTCTGTCTTTCTTTCTTTTTTTCTTCTTTCTTCCTTTCTTCCGTCCTTTCTTTCTTTCTTTCTTAACGAAGCGCACTCCATGACCATGTGAGAGGGAGAGCCGGGAGCGAGCTCTTGGGGCGCCGCCGCGAAAATAATTTTTCTACCCACTCTACGCAGTGCGTGCCACGAGCGCACCCGAGATCATCGTCCTCCTCTTCCACCTATGATATACTGGATGACACTCTAGCCACCAAACCATTTACATTGGCGTCGATGACTCTGACCACCACCACCACAACAACAACAACAAGGACAACGAGAACAGCGACGACGACAACAACAAGGACGGCGAGGAGAACAACAACAACAACAACAACAACAACAACAACAACAACAACAACAACAACAACAACAACAACAACAACAACAACAACAACAACACTGCAGACCTGCCTGACCAATCAGCAATGCAATTCTGTTGTTTCTGACCAAGCAACGATGAAATTTATTTGGTAGTGAACGCTCCCTTGCGTGCGTGATCTCATATTGTCTACGTTGAATTTTAAAATTTGTATTTGTATATGAAAAAGATGTCACAGCATATCTACGGGGCGAATGATGACAAGTGGGCGAAGCTCCGAAGAGAATCATCGGTACAATCGTGAATCTTCCGTGTGTAATTCGCCCAGTCGATCATGATCTAAAGACATCATGAGAAACACTATGTGCGTATATTACAAAACAAATTCTATTTGTCCTTAGATACGATGGATGGCTTGCGATGTCCCCTCATTATGACGGCTTTATGCTCCGTGATATGAAGGGTGAGCGGTTCCTTTATAGGTTGCAGTGGAAAATTTGCAAATACTAGCTAAATGCATGTTCCTCGGATCGTGGTTGGTTTCATATGGTCATCGGCAACATCGTGGCCAGCGCTTCCACAGAAAATGTCCGACGCAGTCTCTGAAAAGATCCCTTCTCGCAAAGCGTCGGAAGCAGCTTCTACTAACGCCCCGCCTTAAGTGGAAAAGATTGTCAACAAAACGGACACTGTCGAAGACGATGCCCAGCTCATCAACCTACTTAATATGCTGATCAATTACATTAAATCACTCATTGCCGGTCGCCAGACACCAGCAGCCACAGCCACAGGACAGCTTTTGGAGGCGCTCGTCCCAATTTTCGACGAACTTCACTAAAAACAGTATATATGAACAGTCGAATGCCCCGCCCCTTTGTGCTGCAGTGGAATGTCCGATCATTACCTTTATAGACATTTTTCATGTGACTATATTTTTTTCTGCGTGTGCGTGTTTGCCCCCCCCCCTCTTTTTAAACTTTCCTCTTCTCTATCCTTCTTCCTTCTCTTATTTCCTTTATGTCTCCCCTTCCCGAAGGAGCAGGCAGGCGTTGTGCCACTATAGGTTGCAGTTGTCAGCCTGTTCCCTCCCTATTTCCTATGTATTCATGTTCTCTATGTACACAAACCAAATAAATGCGATGTACATCTGAGTGCATATCTAGATGCCACATGTTGGATAAGCCAATTATTGGTCGTGTCTGCGATATAAACGTTGAAATCACCAACGAGTATGAATGGTGCATTCTTGTACTATGTTTAAAGTTTATCACATACAAGCATCATCAACTACAAGTACCGTCATCTAGTTCCACATACAAGTAGCGCTGTCGGTGGCACATACGCGCTCTAGAGCGAGTATGTGCCACCGGTGGCTACATACATCACCAACAACAAACCCCATGGGATGTACAAACCCACGCCCTAAAGAGTTCGGCCCTATAAAAAAACAACAACATTGGAAGGTAGCATACGTTAGAACTGGCTGTCGCATTGACTTGACAGATGTATTAGAAATACGCGCAGAGGCAAATGAAAAGTACGAAGAATAAAAGAATAAGAAAATTCTCTGCGGGATACCGTTATTGTGAGAACATTTAGCGTTGACGTTACGAAGGTGTGAGTTCATTGTGCTGATAACAGGAACGTCGTGATTAAATTTGAGGAGAAACGGTGTCAGGTAAGTTTGGACGCTGTTCTACAGTTGAAAGCCAGCAAAGGTAAAGCTGGGTAATATATTCTGACTCCTAAGCAGCGGTACAAATGATTAAGGATTTTTATTTTCAAATAGATGAAAGCATAATATTTGATAGAGTAAAAACAATTACCCTCGCTTTTCTGTATGGTGGCGAGATCTGTTTTCAGTGGCTTTGAAGTCACGTAGGTGGAATGGGAAATAAAATTGCTGACAAATTAGCCACTGCAGTGCACAAAAACATTCACTTGGCGCCAGTGCCTCTGCATTTCTAAGAAAGGAAGAAGTTCCTTTCCGAACTGTACCACAAATTGTGCAATTATGCTTGGTTTGACGAAAATACAAAGTATTCCCTCTTATATAAAAGTCACGTGTCTTTCCAATTTACACCCAATCAAAAGATCGTTAGACCACTTGACTCTTTTGCACCGTCCGTTTATGCCATGCATGCACACCTCACTTTTATGCAGCATAAAAAGAAGACGTCCCCACACTGCGACCAATGGGATCATGTCGATGCGTCAGTGGAGCATATCATTATAGAATGTCCTGATTACGATGGTCAACGCGATTAGCTGAGTGATTGATTGAACTGCCTTGACAGACGACCATTTACAATTGGCAAATTACTTGGACCACGGCTACATTCTTATAATCAAAGACGCGCAGTGAACGCCCTTCGTGAGTTTCTTAATGGGGGCCAAATAATGAACTTTCTTTAGTTCTTATTGCTCCTTCGCATTAACTCTACGCACTTTATTCGCGTGGGGATGATGGTATATGAGCTGAACTATGCTCATGCATTATAAGCTCTACGATGTACATATGTACAGTACCGTCCACGGTTAAAGAGAACACCTTTATGAGCACCTGTTATATTGCGGGCCTCATAACTGTAAGTAGATCTAAAAACGTTGTTTGTGCACGGCATTAGTCTGTCAAAAGGAGTCAGAACAGTTCACCAGCAGCAATTTTATGGAAATCTAAGCCAGTATGCTTTTACGAGAGAGGGAAATCCGGACAAGGTGCACACGAATGTGTTTTCTTTATCTGTGAATCCATCTGCACATACTGCCTCTGATCATTTCGTCTTTTATTCTTTCTAATTTTCGTATTTTCGTGTATATCTTGTACATACTATTATGATGTCGGGATAGCTGTCTCTAACGTAGCCTACCTATCTAATCAACGCATACATCCGCGTACTACGCGGATGTATGCGTCGGACGCTTTGAGAATGCACATAAGACATCTAGCTCGGCTTCCATCTCATCACCTTGCCTCACTCGAACTTCTAGGCCCCACTCAGCGTTCAGCGCAACAGTAGCTCAGCATTGCGCAGTGCTTCCATTGCACTTCACGCATGCAGCACGGCCACCGATACCAATATGGTGCCTACACCCACTCAAAGCCCTTCTTACAATTCCTGGCATCCAAAATAAGAAAAAGACATCACATCTAGCCCTGAAACAGGCCACATTACTCTTCCTGCAAGAGAACCACAACGGACGCCTTCACATTTACACGGTTGGCTCGGTGTCTTCAATAAGCTCAGCAGGGGCGGTGGTTGTTCCCGCGAGGCACATCACAATTAAATTCCTGACATCGTGTTTGACGTCGTCGACAGCTGCAGAACTCGTCGCCATACGTGCAGCTCTGAAGTTTATAGTTAAAGAACCTTCGGGAACTTGGTCTATCTTCTCGGACTCGAAGGAAGCTCTTCAATGTCTTATGTCACCCTTTCGCCTTGGACCTAATGAACAGTTAGTAGCTGAAATAAGGCTTCTTCATCACCAGGCCATCGAGAAACAGCACAACATAGTCACGGTATCAGTGGATACCAGGTCATTGCGGTATACATGGCAATGACCGTGCACATGAGGCCGCTAGGTCTGCACACGACGGTACCCAATGCACATCCCGTTCTCAAGAACCGACGCAGCTACAAGACTTCGTTCGCTTACACGTGACCTCACACTGGTACACTGTAACTCAACAGACTTCAAAAACACGCGCCTGCATAACTTGGATCCCGATCTGCAGCTTCGTCTTCCCTCAAGAATATCTCGAGCTGAGGAGACTCTTCTATGCCGCCTGTGGCTTGGAGTGGCCTTCAAGAACGCATACTCTTATCTCATTGGCATCGCCAGCTCTTCTGCATGCACTTACTGCAGCTGCGAAGAAACCATCGTGTACCTTCTTTGTGAGTGCCACCCATTTAAACGCACAAAGACAAGAACTGAGTTCAGCTCTGGATAGACAGGATGATCGGCCTTTGTCGGAACATAGGATTCTGGGTCATTGGCCGAGCCCAGCCTCAGCCCAGAAGGCTTTGAAAGCTTTGCTGCGCTTTTTACGGACAACTTGCCTCAGAGACAGACTATAGTGTCTTATACTCGTTGATGTTGCCTTTCCTCTGTCGCTATTTTTTTGTAATTTATCTCTCTTTTTCTTTGCAACAATTATTTTTAACATCTTTTATTCCCCTCAACCCTTTCCCCAGCACAGGGTAGCCAGCCGGTCTAAGAACTGGCTAACCTCCCTGTCTTTCCGCTTAAACTTTCTTCCTCCTCCTCCTTCATACCGTCCCATTTATATATATATATATATATATATATATATATATATATATATATATATATATATATATATATATTTGACATATGAATTAAAGAAAAGTATATTTAGAACGCATCTGAAACGTATTCGCTAGGAAATCAGAAGGGCACCCTTTGCACGCTGCACGGAAAGCTGAGATTGTCATATTAGGCAATAGTGTTGCAAACGGTGTTCCAACGATGTGTAATACTTTTTCAGCAAGGAGCTGAGGTACGCTAAGGAAAAAAAATTTAAACATTTTTTCATGACTAGGGTTTGCAAATTCCCAACACTGAAACGATTGACACGCTCTTGGTCCTCCACTCGTTTATTCGCTACATTGATTTGTGTGTGTGTGTGTGTGTGTGTGTGTGTGTGTGTGTGTGTTTGTGTTTGTGTGTGTGCTGCACTATTTTTCTTGAATCCCACTAAACATCATTTTAATTTTAACGCAGACTAATGCCATCATCCCGTTCTTGTTCTCGCAGTTTTGCCCCAGCCAACATGGAGCTAAGTATGTGCAGTGCGAATAATCATGTCATTGGGTTGCATTAATTTGTAGTAACACCGCAAACAGGGCTCACATGACGCGGCTTCTCTCAGAAAGCACGAAAGATCAATTGAATGACGTGACTGCACATTTTCGACTCTTTGATCGTGCTCTGCCTTTTCTTTATCTTCTTCCAAACTGCCTACCGGAAAGTATAAAGAAGGGCCTTCTGTGGTGAGCGAATTCAGCGACTCGCATCTCAAGAACGAAAAGCAAATAGCGAGAACGCGGTTAGAGCCCTCCTCGATCGTGCATCGTGGACGGGTCATGCGAGGCACGCTCCCATTCATGCGCATTCTGCGTCTGCTGGTATTCCGCATTCGAATAGTCCTCGTTCGGCCCAGCATCCGGGTGAATGGAAGAGAGGCACTGAGCTCTATGGCGTGACAAATGGGCTGAGAGCTTCGTGCCCGATGAAAACGATGACGAGACGATGAAAGAAAGTATTCAGGAATGAATGAAAAAAAAGTGAGCATGCTGAAAGAAGTTGCCGTTTTAGGAAAGAAAGCGCAATAAGTTTACGTGCAGGGCATGGCATATTTGTTACTTCGAGCTTAGCTATGTAACACCCAAGCAGCCAAGCTGCCACTGCGGGTCTGGCAAGCTTTAACCAGTTTTTTGTGCAAACAGAGTTCTACAACATATCTTTTTTTTTATTTGCTGAGAATAACATATACCTGTGCCACAGGATTTTCAATTCTCTAGCACTCCCTTACGCAGCCATACAGTAAGTATAGCCTTCGGTAACTTCTTTTTTGTTCTAGTAATTAGTTAAAATGAGAAGATCTTTGAGAAGGGTTTGCTTCCCTGTTAGAAAGAAATGAGTTCAATGGAAAACGAAACCGAGGAAATCATATAGAAGACGCTAACTGTTGCGTTCAAATGTAGTGACTGTTATGACGCAATTCGAAATAAATTAAAGTGTACACCAAAAATCACCTATAGCTGTCCATGACTTCCAAACCCACAACCATTTATTAACGCGTTTTATGCTCCATCTATTAAGCTACGACGGAAAGCGCTTCCCCGTCCACTTCGTTGTGTACTTTTGTACGCATGAAATATTCTCCAGTATACTGTTAGCTAGCGCCACTCTAAGTCAAAGTGCCCGACGTTTCACACTCACTATCTTGGTTTCTTTTGGGCGCTCAAGGTTTTGATCAATCAACGCCTTCATTCATCATCGTTATTGTCAACACCATATCTATACTTCCTTCATCATCTCATTTTCTTACCTAGCACTGAGTAGCAGGCCAGAAAATTTATTCAGGCCTAGCTCTCAGCTTTGCTCTCCTAATAAACCTTTCTCCCTCTTCGGCTACATTTAGCTTGAGTAATGGCACATTTAGCTTGAGTAATGGAGAGAGTTGGGCTCATTTTTGCAACAGTAGCCCATTTGCGTTATCTTCCTTGTCTTTCACCTATTTGGTGAAAGCGAATCATGCGTCTACTAATGCAATACCGCAGTTTTTTGCTGTGCGTGAAAAGAAGCTGGCAAAAAAACGTGGAGTTATACACCTAAAGAAAAAAATTCTATTCATTTTTTTCAGTTTTGAGTGGTCACGACATTTTTAAACAGTGAAAAAGAGAGAGAAGGCAGGAAGCCACGATGCTGAGAGTCTGTAGTTTTATAGTTAAAGGAGCACAGACGCGAAGTCTTCAAGAGACTGTCGTAAACTGCTTTTGAATGGAACAGACAGGAAAATAAATAAATACACACCTTCAACGTCTTTCGTTAGGTTTAGTATAAGTGCTTGGGAATAAAAAAGTTTGATAAACGGGTCTCCATAAACTTCACTTAAGATAACGCCACGGGTGAGAAGTGTAGATGCGAGAACTTTAGCAGCTCATAAAAAAGACTTGAGTCGGTCCCGGGCGAGCACTGAAAAGATAAGCCAACCAGTTTTCCGTAAAGCGTCTACATCCACGTAGTGAAATATGTTTCATGGCTAGGTCATACAGATATGCGTTATGAAATCCAGAAATATAAACAGAGTGAAGCAATACGAGCATGAGTACGAATGAGCAATAGCACGCGCGCGCGCACGCACGCACGCACACACGCACACACACACACACACACACACACACACACACACACACACACACACACACACACACACACACACACACACACACACACACTCATACACACACAAACTGAGACCTTTTAACTCACTACGATTTCCTATCATAAATTTATAGAAGCTGAGAGACCACTGCTTTTTGAAAAAAGCGTTCTTAATATTAATATTCAGACTTTTTTTAAAACGTGCCGCCATATCGAAATTTGAAGGAAGGTGATGGAGTGGCATTGCGAAAGGTGAGGTGGGCATGAAAAGATGAGTGGGCCGGTGAGTAAGGCACGCATTTTATCCCGCCCCAGAAAAGGTGTTAAACTGGTGGCATGCTTACGGACCCTATGACGAATTCAATGAAGACGACGCAAGTGCATAAAAATGGCGCAATTAATCGATATCTAGGCACATTTCCGTGCCTAGGTATATTGTTGGCACGTAGCAAACATAACACAAACGCCGTACGTATAACGAACATGGCTTCTCTGCCAACCGTGCCTTTCTCCCTTCTTTCCTCCAAATAAATAAATAAATAAATAAATAAATAAATAAATAAATAAATAAATAAATAAATAAATAAATAAATAAATAAATAAATAAATAAAATGATTTGGCCTCATGAACAGGAACGACTATCTGGCGCCTAGGTACGTGCCAACTTCGTTTGCGAACAATACTACTAAAAAAAAAATGTCGCAAGTGAAATATTATGGCAACAAAGGATATATGTTGAGTGGACGCATCAAGCCACCAGAAAAAAAATGAAGAAACATCTTGAGCTCGCGACACACAGGAATCAAAGCGAGTGAAATGCGGTCGGTCTACAGCAGTCGCTCTCGGTTTCCGGTCTTTCCGGTCTGCGGAACCGCGCGATATGAGCATCTTTGCAGGAGCCAGCTTGGATCATGGGCTTATTTATGTGTTGCGTCTCGCTTCGCCGTGCAGGAAAGAAGCAAGGTGTTCAGCACTTTATTTAAGGCATTACACAAGGTTTCCTGTCAGCCCGATAAACATTGGAAGGATTTTAGAGTTTACAATGTAATATATTTCGCTACGTACCACTGCGGGAAGTAACAACAGTATGTCACGAACAGGCTGACAGTGAGCTGTCGCGATGTTCCGCTTTCGCTTACAACGTAAGAAAAACGCTTCTTAAACATCGTGTGAACAACCACGCCACACAAACGAAGCCGCGTCGCTTTCGATATCAACGTGTAAGAGCTTTTTTTTTTTCGATATCAACGTGTAAGAGCTTGTCCTTATGGCCAAAAGTTGAGCTCTCGCGTGGGCGCCTGTCGCGTGCTCCATAAGCGAAAATTGTGGCGCGAGAGTGGCATGTCAGTTCTGCAGCGCTCTCGCAAATAGTTGCGCTGTGTTTACGCAATCGCAAGTGTTGCCCCAGAGCACCGATAAAACGTCACTACCTCATAGCTGTGCAAACGAATATGCGACATTTTTGTACAGCTTACTTTGAATTGTCCTGTTCTAAAGGAAAGAAAAGAGAGATGTGGATGCTGCAGTGCAAGCCATGGTTTAGAAAAAAAATTGTGGAGGTTGCAAAACGAAGAGCTTTTTCGCATCATAAATGTTTGTGTACGCGCGGCAACTGTAGATTTACAAGTATAAAGATCTATGCCGTTTTTCAACCAAGCTCCTTATAATTAAGGTGTAGCGCGAAGATTGTACCGCTATCGCTCTTGAATGTGAATACTCCGAAGTAGAGTTACTGCGCATGCTCCCCTTGCGGAGCAGGGTGCATATAGAGTAACTCCGCTTTAAAGACGAAGATATTTCCTGCATGCGCAAGAAGCCGCAATACCGAAATGCATATAAGTATTATATATATATATATATATATATATATATATGTATATATATAATGTAAAAAGGCTGACTGTGCTGCTTTCTTTCTTTTCTAACTGTTTGTGTTATAGAGCTAAGGTTAGATTACCTAACCGAGTACCATATATCAACATAAATGAGTGCCATTTCGACATATATAGTGGAGTACCGTGCTGATAAGCCAGGAGGCTACGCATTTTATTAAACAGAAATTCTTAGTTCTATTGTGTGCTCGAAATAGCAGTTTCTGTGTTAGTCTTGCTACTACAGCAAGGTACTTGATTGCGCTGGTTGGTGCTGCATGGTAGACGAAGAAAGTGCTTAACAGCGCAAACGACAGGAGGGGATAGAAGAGACGAGGACAGAGCGCTCTGTTCTCGTCTCTTCTATTCCCTCCTGTCGTTTGCACTGTTAAGCACATTCTTGCTACTTCACTGGCGCTCAGCATAAGAACGTATTTATGGACCTGTGAACTGTAACGCTGGCGTGTTTCTCAGCTGGTCTTAAGCTTCTGTATCTCAATATCTTCTCTTAGTATTTCACTCAGCAACACGATTTGGCAAGGAGATTCACTCGAACAAAACCCCAAATTTCTCCTTCTCTTTCTCTTTCTCTTTCTTCTTCTTCTTCTTCTTCTTCTTCTTCTTCTTCTTCTTCTTCTTCTTCGTAATATTATTATTATTAGTGGTAGTAGTAGCCGTATTATTATTAATAGTCCATTCGCTAGCATATAGTGTGGTGCACGAGATTTGGGATTACAGTTTTCGCATATTGCTCCGAACACTGGAAAACACGCATTGATAGTTTACTTCGAAATATTTTAAAAAGTGTAGCTTACAGTAGTAAGGTAGATGCCAGTACTATTTTTCGGGAATTGGGCTTTTGTGTATTCCAGGATTTGTTTATTAAGACAGTTGTTCTAAGATACTATTGGTGGGATGACTTCAAAGTGCCATACGTAACGCGCCAATTACTGAGAGAAAAAAAAAATGTTTTATAGTACCTCGGTTCTCCCCCAGATATGGAGAAGCATGTAGAAGTGTATATATTCCAAAAATTTTCAATGCACTACCTGACGAATTTTTTTCAGCGAGTTCAAAAAGGCAAATAAAAAGTTACTCGCTAAGCTGTAAAATCACATGGTCTATTTGTATGCCACGTATGCTCTGTGTCGCTCCTTTGTTCCTCTTTTTTTTACTGTCTGTAAAAAAGTAATGGTGTCAATTGTTTGTCTGTTCGTTGGTAAGGAAGCAACAATAGTTTTGTTACCTTGTATTCGCATCGCTGTAACCGGCTCTGCCGGGCCTAGGCGCACAAGTCCTGGGGACTTACACAGGCCCGTGTCTTTGTATTTCTTATGGCTGTGTACAATGAAGTATTATTATTATTATTATTATTATTATTATTATTATTATTATTATTATTATTATTATTATTATAACTTTCACTGACATAATTATTATTGAAATGACCTATGCCAAGGTCACACACGTTGATTTCCCCTTGGCACGGTTGAGTTGTCGAACGATAAACGAAGCCAGGGTGCCTTGCCGTTCGAGAAGGAGACACGTGCGGGGCCCAATTGTTCTACCACTTTCTAGTTTTGAGAGTGACGATTACTAGTCCTGCAAGTTTGTTCTGGGTGTGTATTCAGAAATGCACCGCAGAAAAAAAGCAGACAGTGCTACCTGAAAACGAATAAAAAATGATAAATTTTAAAGCCTAATTGAAGTGTGTATACGTGTTTTAAAAAAAAAAGATAACGAGATAGTTATATATATAGAGAGAGAAACAGCTAGGACAAGCACATTCCAGCAAGTTGAGCAAAGGATGGTTGTGTCCACTTCAATCGTAATAACGGCTGACCTGGATGACACTAGACTAAGTCGTAAACTTGCAACTCCCTTTAATTCACTGTGCTTAGAATGTCGCCTCCCTTCGCTCGGTAAGAAGGAATCCTGCTTGCAGTAGCAGAGCATTCGATTGGAGATTCTGTGCGGGTTGGAAATTGGACGCAAATCGAGTCAGCTAAGCGGCGGTCCATGCTTGACGCAGTTGCCTTTACGACGCTCGCTATGTTCGATAAGATTAGGCGAGATTAGATTGTGTCCCCTCCGACTTTCCTGCCGCTTCGTTCTGTTTATAAAGCACCAATTAGAGGGGAACGAAGGAAAATCGATTGTGAAGGTAAATCGATTACTGTGTCGAGTCCTTTGATGAGCAGCCCTTAATCGTACTTAGGACTATATGGCTTGGTAACCTAAAGAAGGCAGAGAAGACTTTCCTGCTGATCAGGAAAACGCTGTATACTAGCAAATAGGTTAAAAGAACGGAAAGAATTTGTAGAACATCTTAGTAAATACTAGGATGAGTGTACCGAAGCTTTAGGAACGGAATGCCATTGTATTTTAGACAAGCTCTGCAACACTTTTCCAAATAATGATCAAATGGCCTGTATATAATTGTTTCTTGATGGAGAAATTGAATATCGCAATGAAATCTGGCAAATACACGTGAAGTTATAGCAATTTTGTTACAACGAGATCCCTGAAAGTTACACCAGGGTGATAAAAAAGGGGCAAAAAGTACACCATCGAGTGTCATGGCCCGAAGCCTTTTCTCATTTTTCTTTAAAGACGAGTATTCCTTGCGATATTTCGACGCAAAAATTTTGGTCTGTCTGTCTTTCTCATTGTCTGTCTATCCCATAATTCAACCACCCGGACAAAGTCTAAGCATTTGCTGAACAACTAGCCATCTTCAACTGATGGCTGCTTTCATACTTGTGAATATTGTCGATCAAAAAAAAAACAAATATAACGCATGCCTGAGGCGTAACATCAATACGTAAGCATTAGGTGGGGCCTTCTTTTACCATAGAAAGTACATAGATACGTCATTCTAAAGACCCCGGTGTTCCTTGCATGAACCTGAAAATGCCACGCTATTCACAGATGGCGAATGGGACGAATGGCAGGCGCTGATGTCTAGTCGAGCTTGGCCCGATCAGCGAAGACTCATCAGAAAAGCTGAACGGATGGCTCGCGCCAGTGGGGCCTTGGAATATAGGGGCACCACCCAGCCGGACACACTATGATTTTCACCTTTATGGTACCTACGAGACACTGACGTTCTATAGCCTGTCTGGTCTCTGTACATAAAAGTTACTACTACTACTACTACTACTACTACTACTACTACTACTACTACTACTACTACTACTACTACTACTACTACTACTACTACTACTACTAATGTAATACCAACGCATATAATTAAAAATAAGAGACGCCAATGAGGACAAAGTGGTCGCAACTTGTATACGTGCATACGTGCTGTATGGTCCATAAGCTTCGTTGGCGCACAGCCGGTGAAAACTGTAACAAATGCAAATCACCAGCGGGCCATGAATCTAGTGGTTGTGGCATGTAGTGTAATGCGCGTGGAATCTCTGCTTTTACCTTACGTCTTTACCTATATCCTGAAGAGTCCGTGCGCAAGATTTTGTCCGAGAATTTCGGGACTTAGTTAAGGGGACAGGATACGTTCATCTCAAATCACCAAATTAAGGAAATGGACCACGCGAAAAAGGGTTTTCGTTGTAAAGACTCTCGTATTAGCAGCGTTGATCACTGGTCAAATGTGCACGGAAGGAGGATCAAAGGAAGTTGGGCGAGTTTGTCTCTTTTTCCAAGATCAGAAAACTCGTGTGCACCTGCTAAAAAAAGAGAACACAGACACAATAAAGAAGGGACAGGGAGAGAGAGAAAACGTGAAGCAATAAAAACATTGATAAACACGCAGGGCATGTAACGACAATGACAACTAAATGGAACACATGACAGCGCTGCCATGTGTTCTCTTTCCCTTCATGTGACATTGCTGTTAGGTGAGCTGTGTGTTTCATAATGCTTGGCAAACAAAAATCCAAGTTTGCACTATTCGAAAGATAAAGACACACTAAAACCCTAAGAGAGAACAGGTTCATGAACACCTACGCTTTCGCGAGGCACGCATTCAACTACTTTGACGTAGTGGTGTGATCAACCTCCATGTCCTGGCGCCACTTGGACGCGTGGGTTCGTTTCGGCTAGATCACATCGATTTGGTCCGGCTTTACAGCGCTCCCTCAGGCATCCAGATTCAGGCGACAATACAGCAGTCGTACAACGAATTCTTCAGGGCCGTCGGCCCACCTAGCCGAAAACCCTTTGGCGATGCCCGATCAAAGGGCTGCTTAACTAACTACACCTTTATTCCTATGCTTTAATTCCTCCTCATTCCCATCCCTTGTGAGCTACTGTAGAGGTGTCGCTCGCTGAAGCAGACAGTTACGGGGCTCACTTTTATCTTCCTTTCTCTCTTAGAACCACTTTGTGTGTGTGATCGCTTTGTGCTTGGTCCCGCGCTTCTCCCTCACCCTAGCACGAACTGGGCGTGCCTCTTCCCTCTTTCCTAGGTTGAGAAGGAGGTGGTGTTTGACTTTCCCTCTTCGGGGGAGGAGACGAAGAGGACAATTTCATTGAAGTGTCTTGGACTCAATTGTTTTCCCCTGCATGAGACCCTAGGAAGATCCAGGCTTTAAAACGCGAGTGCAGTACGCTGTGAGGATGCTTCTGTCATATTCTTATAGTATCACGCTACCTTCAACATGTAAACTAGTGTAAATAAACCTTCTTGTTACCAGCTCCAGCTCCTCTGCTCGTCTTCGCCTTGAGACTTGGATGGTTCTGGTCTCGGACAAATCCCCCTTGTCGCAACAGTTGTCGGTCGATCGCATTGTACATTGTATGATCGCATGGTACGTACTTCGCGTTGAATACGACGCAGGTCGTAGTCACGAATTGTGCGTTTTACTGTGCGTGAACAGATCGTAAAGGTGACATTAAAGTGCAGACAGGGGGACATCGAGAGAAAATGAGAGAGAACTGCGACTTATACTCGCTTTTATTACATCGTGGTTGCCAGACATTTCAGGAAGATACGAGAACAATGAGTGCACGAAGAGACAAAAATCATCGATCACAGCGAGCTCTCGTCAGGAATTGAGAAACGAAGGGGAGCCTGCCGAAGAAATGACATGCCGAGCGGAGAATCCGATAAGCATCTCGAAAGGCGTGGAAGTCCCTGGAAGAGTCAACAGGGCGTAACGGCTTTGACGGTGCAGTTTGTCGCAGCTCCAAGGTATGCTGTGCATGTACCTTTTTATTTTATGTAATCATTTCTCATTCCGCCATGCCTACTGTATTGCATTAGCTCGTGCAGTTACGCTGGAAGCTAGAAGACAATTTTAAATAGACACAAAAATTCCTTTTTCATTCTTATCACCCCAAAAAAGTACGTCGGAGTTACTTCTGTCTAATGGCTTCACCACGCATCAATGAGGAGTGTGCTTACATTGCTTCCACAGTTAGTTGAATATCGGGAACTCGATATATCTTACGCAACGCACAATGTTCAGCAGAAGAGGAGAAAACGACGGGTGTGGTTTCAGCACGTGCGACATCTGATAGCAAAGAAGTGCTCGATTAAAGTCGGATGCTTCTACAACGAATGCTTCTCAGATGAAATAACCTTTGTAGCCAGCCAATAATTTTTCATTGCGATAGTTGTTATATAGACACTGTGTGTAAACTGCGCCGTCACGGTAATATCCCGAATATGTATATGTATATATAAACAAAAGCCACAAAGAAAAATAAATCAGAAGAAAAGTGCCAACGGGATTCGAATCTGTGACCGTTCGCTTCACAGCCGGCCGCGTTCGACCACTGCGATTGGACGCCACGCACAAGAGGACAAGATGAATATATTTCAATACACAAGAAACACAACAAAACAAATGCTACAAGGCGTGATGTCTCTTAGCTCTGTTATGTGTCGCTCGTTCTTCGGAGTGCTAATCGGGAGCATTTACCGCAGGTGGTACGCAGATCTAGGAGGTGCTCTGGCGTCTTCAGTACCACTCGCGAGGTGGTGTGAATGGTGCACTTTCAGTACCGAGCCTCGGAGCCGACGCGCACATGAAGGCTCTCTAGCTTTCAGGCGACGTGTATGTTTCAGCTGCTCTTGAGACACGCTCTAAAATGTAGCTTTTCTGCCCCATTCGCGATTTGCAACGTTGGGCAACCAATACTTCGAACACCACACGTTCGCAGGAGGGGTTCTAGGAGTTCCTGCCACGGCGCGGCGTCCACGGCGTGTCAGTGTTCAAGAGGGAAACACTGCCACAGCAGAAACACGCAGCCCGCTGATCAAGCAGAAAGAAGTAACGACTGTGACAATTTGTACGCGTTCGTTGTGTTCATACTTTTGCGTTCTTTTCAACCATCCTTCTTTGTGTTTGAGCAGCATGGTGCGATTGTCGAGCTGTTACAGTTCATAGATTGTGCTCGTTTTGGGGGATCGTCTTTTCGGGCGGCTTTTCTTCTTCAGCGACGCTCCACTAGTATCGGCTGCCTCCCATTTACAGTGTGACATGCCTCTTTGTTGCTATCGCAATCATCACCACTGCGGTAAACTGTGATTTTTTTACAGCGAAAGCTGCGTATGACTAGTAGAAGCGAAAATTCGTTCAGCATCGCTGTCACGAGTGTTCTCAATTGGCTATGGTATCAGTTACGTCATTGGCAGCGTCGTACCCAAGCACGCGTGCCACTGGCTGGGTTGTGAGTGACGTCGTCCATTTTGTCACAGCCGGGGCGCCGAGCACGCGTGCATCTGTTTCTACCGAGACCTTCCACATGGGTAAGCCACAAACAACTCTAGAAGAACGTTGCCAGTAGAAATGTGAGATAGCTCGCATTTGCCTGGCCGATGGTGCAGTCCGGCCACAAAAAGTTTGCAGCATATCCACGGAGTGAATGATGGAGAGTGGGGCGAAGCATTCGTCCGTCCATGCTTCCGTCTGTCTGACCGTCAATGCGTCTGTTCGTGCGCCCGTCCCTGCGTTCGTTCATGCATCCGCCCCCGCGTCCGTTCATGCGTCCATCCATGCATCTGTCAGTGTGTCCGTTCCTCCATCTATTCAACACTCCAAGTCCCACCATCTCGCATTTTTTATCATATATTCCCCATATAGAAGCACCGCCATTCAGTGGACATTCCAAGGACTAAACGAGAGGTGGCACACGCACACATTCTTACGGCTTGCGCTTCGGGTCTACTTCCCACCTTCAACCACCTTGAGTTTATGGTATATACTAGTTCACTGTATTCATGGCACTGCGGCCCAATGCTCGCTAAACCTTTCTAAAACCAAGGAGGTTACGCCCAGCGAGTATAACGTAGCAACCTTTTCCTGTCAGATAGTGCTCAATGTACATGCCAGTGGCTGCTAATGTGAAATGAGAGACAGGAGGATTCAGCTTTTAATTTCTTACGGCTTGCGCTTCGTATCTGTTTCCCCCCCTTAACCACCTCGAATTCATTCATGGTATATACTAGTTCATTGTATTCATGGCCCTGCGGCTCAACGCTCGCTAAACCTTTCTAAAACTAAGGAGGTTACACCCAGCGAGTATAATGTAGCAACCCTTTCTTGTCCGATAGTGCTCAATGTACATGCCAATGGCTGCTAATGGGGATCGCAGCGTGCGCGTTGACTAAAAGCCAAATGCTCCTGTCTCTCATTCCCAATTAGCAGCCATTGGCATGTACATTGAGCACTATTTTTTATTGTTAAACAACGCACAGAAGAAATCTCTCACCGGCACCACCTTGGAGGTCAAAATGTTATACTTGGCACCACCTTGCAGGTCAAAGCGTAAGACTGGTTACATAATACGACGGGACGCGGGACGAACGGGTGCCGCTATAAGGAGCTTCGCCCCTAAAAACAATCTCGGGTGCCCGAGTGCCAGCAGCGACTGCGTATCGGTGACCCGGCAGCCTTCCAAGCCGCGCTAAATCATGAACGGGAATGCAAGCGCCGGTGGCGGGCGAATCCTGCAAACCACGCCACTGAGTTAACTCGCGATGTCAAACGTTTGCAACTACGCTGCGCCAAACAAGCGCCGTTGCGGGCACGACAGCGTCAACGTAATGATTGCGATGCGGAAGCGTGATCGCCTGGCTGAGCGCTCGCTTTCCGCGGGAGTTTCTGCCGAGGATCCTTGGCTGCGGCTGCGAAGTCTGTGACCGCCCGTGTTTTGAGAACAACCACTGTGATTAACGGATTGTCAAGCGCTGATTTAACTCCTACTTCTCACTCTATCCTTTTAATCCCTCCTCACCCCCTTCCCTCGTGAGCCACTGTTGAGGTGTCGCACTCTGATGCAGACAGCTATAGGGCTCACTTTTATCTTCTTTTCTCTCATTTAGGAATCACTTCCCCCTTTATGAGCGTGATATTGCGAGGCGCAATGTGCAGTATGTGGAATAACCACTGTGGTAAATACAAGCCAAACGTGTGTTTAACCTTGTTCAGAAACATGAACATGTAACGAATAATTGTGAAAGGCTTCAGTGCAGCATTGGCTTGAACCCAGTGCTGAAAACCGGGACCGCACGTTCCCGCTTTTGCTGGTTAATCATTTGCACGGGGTGCTTGGGAGGTGATTTTGTAGAGAAGTTCTTTCATAAGAAAGCTGAATTAGCGTAGAGCACTTACTGTTTACTATATTATTTTAGCGCTCCTGCATATGTTTAAGTCGTGTAAAGAGGCGTAGATGTTCATGAGTGTGTTTGTACGAGTGTGTGTGATATGCACACATTGCAATCGCGCACGTAACCGCCTAGTTACGTCACTGGTGAGAAGCGACTACGACATAAAGCGAAATCAGTTGTTCCTAAGACTGTAGGACCGGAAGCGCGAAAGAAAAAGTGTTCCGATGCTACAGCTGCCGAATGACAGTCACTCTAAAGTTCAATGGCACAAACTTGTATATTAAAGTTTTCCGGGTCGTTAAAAGAGAAATGTTGCACATTATAGCCTTTCCTACTGGTGAAACGAGCAAACAAAAGCAAAAAAAAAAATGTCTTGTTTATTTATTTACCAATATTTATTTCGTGAGTATGCGTGTGCGTGCGTGTGTTTGTGTGTGAGGAGTGGTTACAGGATTATCAGTATATCATCATCATCATCATCAAATCATCAAATCAAATCAAATTTTATTTTCGCTTCAGACAATACAGCGCATTGTCACTGCGAAAATAGGGGACCAGAGAAAAAAGCTGCGCTTGCGCAGCTTGACTAAGCTCTGGTCACCCCACTGATCTCCACTAGGGTTGCTGGATGGCGCTTCGCCGCTGTCGCGGCCTGGCGCGCGCACGGCCACCGGAAGTTCAATGGCTCGTCCCGGAAGTTGAGCGTCTGCTACGCTTCTCAACCGCTGATCAGCGTTCCCATTGACGCATTTTGCATTTTGTTCTCACTTAATTGCATTTTGGTGATACACATCGCGTTCAGATCACAACTTATGCTATACCGAAACATGCGACGTTAATATGAAGCAGTTTATAATTGCGAAGGAGAACGAAAATGTCACTTAGGTATCGGTTCGAGAGGAGACGACGCAGCTCGAACGGGATTTATGCTGGCGAGTGGACTTTATGATTCGTGTTAGGATGCACGTCTTACAATAAATTAACAGTCATGAAGGGGCTTGTATTAGTCGAAAACAATAAATCAACAACCGTGAAAGGCCTTGGATTATCGGAAAATCAACTAGCTAAGCGAGTTCGATAACAACGCGGAGGAAGCTGCCTGAAACAGAATAACCGATTTGATGTTTGCTACGTGCCGGCCAAAAAAAAAAAAAAATCCTGAAATGGCTGTGCGCAGCTTGCTCCTGTTTTACCTTTGAAGGTTAGTACATCGGAACCCTTTACAATATGAATTCAAGCATATGTGTGTAACCAGCAGGTCAAAGTAAATTCTTTTAAAACGCGCTTTCTCATCATTGCCTGACAAAAGGTATCGCCCTTTCTCTTCTAGCAGTCTAGCAGTTTCTGAATTATACCACTAGCATCTTAGACAGCTATCATAGCACCACTGAGATACATAACGCAGATAGGAGCATTTCAGAAATTGAAAGAAAAAATTGGGCACTTAAAATTCAAGACCTCGCGCTTTGTAACGTAATGGACATGTTTTTTCAATTCCGTTTCATTGCTTACAGTACATGGTTTTCAGAGTAAGTCTGCCAAACAATTCCTCAACCACAGCTTCTCACAGCTACATGTAGATTTTATTGTGCTCCAAGCTAATTTGTAGGGCGTCATTTTTAAAGGGACTCAGCAGATGAACTACGAAAGAAGGTAGCGCCCATTCAGGCGATTTCAGTGTCTAATAAACGTAGCATCAACTGTAGGGGTAGTTATACGAACGCTAAACGAGCGAACTGCGATGGCCGAACAGTATGCTTTTTTTTCCGGGCCGCTATACCAAAATGCCGAGATGTCGTACTATACCTTTTCCAGGTGCTTCGGGAAAGAAAACAAGGTGGGCACGGCGTCAGGCTGTAGCCGAGTTCGTGCGCCCGTTCTCTCAAAACAGTTGTCAGTAAAGTGGTCACTGCAGAGTCTGCTACCTGGGGATGGAGTCCATTTGTCCCTTCTTAAGTTTACCACCCAACGCCGGTATAAATCCGGCTTAGAGCGTGGGAACCTGCGTAACAAGAGCCACAGCTTAACAACGACACTGATATGACGTTTGCGTTTCGCTGCGTATCACGCACGTCGCACAGAATATTGTAATACTTACAAGTGGAACGTCTTCCCAGACGACTTCTCTGGTCTGCTGGTGCAGTTGACGGCGCAACAAGCAGGCATTTTTAGCGGAATGCGCGCGAAACCAGCCCATACGTAGCACGCGCTATGCTGGAACGGCGGCCATTTGTCCGACTTCCGGGACGAGCGCTCGAACTTCCGGCGGCCGCGCGCCGGAGAGCTCGAAGCGCCATCCAGCACCCTAGTGGAGATCAGTGGGTCACCCGTACAGCAGTAGTGACAGGGCAAAACATCTAGCCACAGTATATACAATGCGATTACCAAAAGTAGTTATGTAGACTATGGTGTTCTAATGAAAAAAAACATCAATGTATGTTTTAAGTTACAATCACTTTATTAAAACCAGCTACTGTAAATATACAAACATGAGTAGTTCTAATACATTTACATAAACAGATCTAGTAAGGTTTTGTTAGTAGAGTTAAGAACGTCAACATTTCTTTGTTCTAGTTCATTTAGTGTGGTTGCGAGTACATAATCAAGTTTTTCTTTCCCATAATGGGCACGCGAGAAAGGAACGTGGTATGGTGGGTGATACCTGAAAGGATAGGAAATTGTATTTGCTCGAAGATTTGCAATTTCTACGAATAGCTGTGTTCTTCCTAATGTGGCATTTTTGTATGTTCTCAGTAGTTTATGCTTGTATATGTTGTGAATCTTCATAATTTTGTTTGTGGAATAAAGGTTCTGTGTGTTCTAGAAACGAGACGTTTTCTATTGAACGAAGTGCTTTTTTCTGGACCAAGAATATTTGCTGTAAGTTTGATAATGTTGTGTTTCCCCATATTAGCGTTCAATAATATAAGTGAGAGTTGAAGAGCGCGAAATATAACATTCTTTTAATGCTAACAGGAAAAGTGTGACGATTTCGGCTTAATACACCGGCTGCTCTGCTTAATTTTGGCAATAAGGTTCTCACATGTTCATTTCAGGACATATTTTCTGAAAAAATTACACCAAGAATCTTAATATGTTTCTCGATTTTGATTTGAAATGGCCCAAGAGTTATATAATCGTCAATGCTTCTTAAAATGCCCGGGGCACGGAAGAACACACATTTAGTTTTCGATTCGTTTAAAGTAAGCCTATTGAACTTACACCAGATCTGTAAGCTAAGACAGAATGTATCACCCTTTCGTGTTATCGTCTCCAAGTCTCTTCCTTCAAGAAGTACCGAGCAATCGTCGGCATATATAATATATTTACAATCCTCATAGATTCTTACAATATCATTAATATAGAAAAGGAAGAGAATCGGTCCTAGTATGCTACCTTGAGGAACCCTATATTCAATAGGCCTAAGGTGTGATTTACATTTATTTAGTTCAACGTATTGGTAGCGCGTTTTCAAATAAGATTTAATAAGTTGTAACACTGTCCCACGTAACCCATAATGTTCTAACTTTTCAAATAAGATTGAGTGGTTTACCCGATCGAAAGCTTTACTAAAATCTAGAAATATACCCAGTGTCATGACCTTATTTTCAAAGTTGTGTAATATTTCCTCTTTTTGAACAAGTAGTGCTGTCTCTGTGCAACGTCCCTTTCTGAGGCCAAATTGGTAATCTGTTAATAGGTTGTATTTTGTAATAAATTTCTCAATACGACAATTTATTACTTTCTCAAGTCCCTTTGGAAAGATGGGCAATATTGACACAGGACGATAGTTGCTTAAGCTATTTTTGTCTCCATTCTTGTAAATCACTGAAACTCTAGCCACCTGCATGCTGTCTGGAAAAAGCCCAGTAGAGATAGCGACGTTATATATGTGTGTAAGCACTGGTGCAATTAGGTCTATAACGTATTTGATCGGTTTTATTTCTAAATCATTCACATCACGGCTACGACTGTTCCTAAGCTTCTGATACAGCATTGTCACTTCAGGGACAGATGTTGGCTGCAAGTACATTGTGTGGGATAGTCTCGGGATACGGTTAGCAGCTTCGTGACAGTAGGTGCTACTGCCAATTTCAACAAAAAAATTGTTGAAAAGGTTGGCGAGTTCGGTCCCGCCAATCGTTTTGTCATTTATGACGAGGTTGTCGATCGTATAATCCTTGGTATTCTGGTTTAGTAAGTCGTTTATTTTTTTCCACACTTTGTTATTACTACGCAAGCAATCGTTGTCAAATACACGCTTATAATATTCGTTTTTTGATTTTTTAATGTCTTTATTCAACTTATTTCGAAATTTCTTAAACTCTTTTAATTCTTTCGTGTTACAAGACTTAAGAAAGTTGGCAAAAAGCTTATTCTTATGTTTAATAAGCTTGATGTATTCATGTGTGATCCACGGTTTGCGCACCCTTTTTTGTTTACGGTATGTCCGTGATGGAAACAACTCTAAATAATGTTTTTTGAAAATTTTATAAATAAGTCATAACACTTATTGCTGTCTTCAAGAAGAAATACTTCCCTCCAATCTGTTTTAGAAATCTTATACCGAAACACCTCTAGCACTTGAAACGATATATCCCTGTACACGAGCTGAGCCCAATCCCTTTGTTGCAATGAACTGTTACGGTTAAGCATGCAAAATGTAGGTAGGTGATCACTGACGTCACTGTTGATAACGCCAGAGAGAATGCCATCAGTGTTTCGGTTAGTAATGAACAAATCTAGCACAGATGCTGATGAAAGAGTAACGCATGTAGGGGTTGATATAAGATTTTGAAATTCATTGCTTTGTAATACAAGCAAAAAATCATTCGCCGCACTCAAGCCTTTTGCAATGTCAATGTTCATATCACCGCCTATTGTTAGTAACCATCTGTTTTCACTGGCACATGAAAGCAAAGAATCGAGAAACTTCAAGAACGCCGAGATGTTGCCACTTGTCTGTACAGAACAGCGAACACATTGCTATTTTTCTTAATACAAATGGCTTCGATATCACAAGTAACAGTGCTAAACTCTGGTAGAATTTGATTGATATGTGGGGTTTAACGTCCCAAAACCACTTCATGATTATGAGAGACGCCGTAGTGGAGGGCTCCGGAAATTTCGACCACCTGGGGTTCTTTAACGTGCACCCAAATCTGAGCACACGGGCCTACAACATTTCCGCCTCCATCGGAAATGCAGCGGCCGCAGCCGGGATTCGAACCCGCGCCATGCGGGTCAGCAGCCGAGTACCTTAGCCACTAGACCACCGCGGCGGGGTCTGGTAGAATTTCAAAACCTGGTATAGCAACCTGAATAGAAACTCCACCACCCTACAATTTTTTCTGTTTAGAAAGAAATGATCGTAAGACGGTAAGACAAAGTGATCCGAATTTTTTCATTGTACCAAGTGTCAGTGAAAAATAAGTGCATCGAAACCAATATTGCAGGATTCTAAAAGGGCGTAGATTTCATCAGATTTACATTGCATGGATCTAACATTTAGATGAAAACCTTAAAAAGCTTTTCTGGTTTCTCAGATATGATACCACGCATGTCCTCAGGTAGCACGTAGTTAGCATCCATGTTTCTACAATATGGACAATCGAAGTGTTCGCGCAGGGGGCGCGCATCCTTATCCTCTGGCGGTAATCTTGTCCAAATCGCTCTCGCGTTTTATTGCCACGATGGATGAAGTCTCATTGCGACGGGCAAAAATGGCACCGTTTTAGGAGCGAAGCTTTTTATAGCGGCCCCCGTTCGTCTCGCGTAGTATGTAACAAGTATAACAGTTTGACCTCCAAGGTGGTGCCGGTGAGAGACTTCTTCTGTGCGTTGTTGAACAATAAAAAATAGTGCTCAATGTACATGTCAATGGCTGCTAATGGGGAACGAGAGACATGAGCATTCGGCTTTTAGTTATCGCGCAGGCTGCGATCACCATTAGCAGCCATTGGCATGTACGTTGAGCACTATCTGACAAGAAAGGGTTGCTACGTTATACTCGCTGGGTGTACCCTCTTATCTTTAGAAAGGTTTAGCGAGCGTTGTGCCGCAGTGCCATGAATACAATGAACTTGTATATACCATGAATGAACTCAAGGTGGTTAAAAATGGGAAGTAGATACGAAGCGCAAGCCGTAAGAAAAAAAAAAGCCGAATTTTCCGCCTCTCATTTCCCATTATCAGCCATTGGCATGTACATCTGACTGAAAAAGTTTGCTATATGTATACGTCATACTCGCTGGGCGTAACCTCCTTGGTTTTCGAAAGGTTTAGCGAGCGTTCGGCCGCAGTGCCATGAATACCGTGAACTAGTATATACTATGAACTCGAGGTGGTTAAAGGTGGGAAGTGGACCCGAAGCGCAAGCCGTAAGAAAGTGTGCGTGTGCCACCTCTCGTTTAGTCCTTGGAATGTCCGCTGGATGGCGGTGCTTCTATATGGGTATATATGATGAAAAGATGCGAGATGGTGGTACTTGGAGTGTTGAATAGATGGACGAACGGACACATAGACAGATGCATGGATGGACGCATGGACGGACGCAGGGGCGGCTGCATGGACGAACGCAGGGACGGACGCACGAACAGACACACGCGCGGACGGGCTGATGGACGCATGGACGGTCACACTGACAGAAGCATGGACGGACGGAAGCAAGAACGAATGGACGGACGAATTCTTCACCCCACTCTCCATCATTCACTCCGTGGATATGCTGCCATTTTTTTTTATCCAGACAAACTTCCAGCCATGTTCGCACTTGCACGCTATTGCCATACTAAGTAGTCTCTTTAGATACTGACAAAGGTGTTCATTTACACAGATAGGATGATTTGCCTCACTTCTAGAAGCTTCCAGTGATAGACCCAGGCTTCCGCTCGTAAGTTTTGTTTTCTTAGCCTTCTCTAGAACCTTGTCTCTCTTTTCGCGCTTCATGAACTGAACAATAATGTTCTTGTTTGTATTGTCTTTGGTTGCCACTCTGTGAATTACGTCTATATCGTTCGTGGAGACAGGTTCACTAATGGCCGTTCCAATTTGAGCAAGAACATCTCGCAAACACTCATTCGGTGTTTCCGTAACACCTTTGATCTCAAGGTTTTCGTTGGGCGAGTACTGCTCAGTTTTGACAAGACTGGTTTGACATTCCATCACTTCCCTCTCTAATCAGCGAACTTTATGCTGGAGCGCTTCATTTTCTTTTTTAAGAGAGCTGTTCTCCGTCAAAGTAGCATCAAGCCGCAAGTTAGCATCATCAAGATTTTTACTAATGAAATCCATGCTGCGCTTCATGTCGTCGATCTCAGTCCGGAGCTTTCTCTCTTCTGCACGCATGCTTCTTTCGAGAGATTATTTCAAGTTTTTAAATTCATTCCGGAGTTCATCTTTGAACTGTTCAACCTGTTTTGAAATATCCTTTGTCATTTCTAATGGTCACAACAACGAACAGAAAGTGTCACTCTATGTGGCAGCGGTGACAGCGATAATGTCCTAATAGACTTTTAGAAATTTTTGAAAATTTTGCTAACCTGTAATGTGCAACATTCAAGAATTACGCCTGCTGCTCCGCTGCTGTCACCGCTGCCAAATGATGCGTCCGTGCAACAGCGGTAGTTTTACAGCCGGGCAGTGGTCACGTGCTCTGTCGTTAAGCCTGCGCAGTCAGGACCCCGATGAACGAAGCCTGTGCGCTGCCGTCCTCTTTTGTACACTTGCGCTGTCTTGCGGCGCAGTCCCACGTGTCCGTCGAATATCGCTGTCAGCACGGTTGCATTGACGCCTCTAATGTGCAACATTCAAGAATTACGCCTGCTACTCCGCCGCTGTCACCGCTGCCAAAATCTGAGATATATGTCGTTATCTTAGAAGAGTCTCTGTAGTTGCATTCTGAGCGAATAGGCAAGATAAAATCTCCAGCTTCTTATTAAAATGTTTCTTTGTAGCACAGTAGCAACCGAATGTGGCATCATGCAGGTACCCTTAAGAAAAGTCCCTCACACAAAATTTCCGAGGTGTGATGCAGACATACTTACGCTTCAACTTGAGTGTTATTTATTTCCCACAAATGAGTATACTGCGTTGCCGCCTACTTTATGGCGGGCTACTGATAACTAAACTTCAACTTATTCCCGAGCGCTTACCTACTCCGTGCTGATGTAAACCTCCGCATGCACTTCAGCGGGCGTCTATTCTGTTAAGAAAGGCCTTGAGTGTGCCAAATTGGCTACGTGCTCGAAGATTTTGCTTCTTTAATCTAAGTACAGCCTTCAAAAACGAGAGAAAAAAACTACTTGTTAAGTCGTAACTATGAACTTGATTGGCTGTGGCTGCGTTAGAATAAAGTAACTTATTTAATCCATTTACGGAAGGTGGTGGAGGAAACATTTCTTGTCCAACACAATGACAGGTACGCACAGAAGTTAACGGGCGTATTCGGAAAATTATGTTTTCCTACGTTGAGCATAAACGATTTTCTGTTTTCTGTCCTGCTGTCAGATTTCCTACTATGCAGCCTTAATGCTCAAGCAAAATTGAAAATAAACTAAATATAAATATTTATCTAGCGCTAGTCATCCGAACAATATACATTGTCACTTCCACCTGCTGCGTTTTCATTTCACCATCGTAGTTTTTCTTCCATAGTTTTCTGCCAGGAAGATCACAAAGTATATTTTTCTTTTACGCTGAAGTCAAACATCCAGATAATTTTAATATCATGCACTTTCAGCTATTTCAGGCACATTATGGATTAACGATGTAAATGTGTGCACTCTGAGTAAAAACAAAAGCTTCAAGCACGTTTTTGGCAGGCAGTAAAACAAAATCAAGTCTTGTCGTTATCGAGCTTGTGCAGGCGTCGTTTGAATACATGGTGCGCTAGTCTTTTGTATTCACGTGCTTTGTTCCAAGATGTCCGGAGCCTTGCATTTTGTTCCCGCAAAAAAGGTGAACACAAAAGAATGGTTCTTGCGCATTGTTCACTAGACAGCCGTTTGTTCTTTATTTCACCCATTTGGTTATCTGATAATTCTACTCCAGCAACTGAACCACAGCGGCTCCACGAGTGCTGTATTCAAAATATTTGTCAGAAGGAAGTATTCTGCAGAAATATTGTATTAGTAGTTACAATCATTGTTTGAAATAAATAAGCCTAAAAAGAGGTTTGTGACTTGGTATGGTTCCGGCTTCTCCTTTTACATTACATAATAACTTGCAATATGGCGTCAATTCCATAAGCATGATGCAATGCAAAGGTTACGCGTGGAAACGAAACACTTTGAAAACTTATGTTATAACAGAAACACACACACACACACACACACACACACACACACACACACACACACACACACACTTACACACACACACACACACATATATATATATATATATATATATATATATATATATATATATATATATATATATATATATATATATATATATATATATATATATATATAATATATATAAACAGAAAAAAAGCTCTCGAGCATTGCTATTCAGAAACAAGTACTGTTTGGGCTATAGTGCGTGTAATGTGTATGTAGCTTGTGCTGTTCCCCCTGTTTGTGCGCATTCTGGAAGCATATATATTTGGGTGGTGTGAGGAAAATAAACGAGTTGATAGTCTGGTGCCTTATCCTGTCTCCTTCTTTTTTTCCCCTTGCTAGTACCAGTTGAGTTACAAATATTTTATTAAGCTATGCACCAACTCACGCAACGTCATGCTCTGCTAATTTATCAATACATTAATACATAAATTAAAAGACATAGGATTAACACAAACTGTAAGTATGAACTAACAACATATACTGCGTTTCATGCAATTGTCAATTGTTTCTCTCTCACTATATATGTATATATATATATATATATATATATATATATATATATATATATATATATATATATATATATATATATATATATATATATATATAAAAGATATACACCAACATTCCGCATGTAGACAGAATCGGAATAGCGGCAGTGGTCAGGTCCTATCTTATCGACAGCCGCACATAAGAGAATAGATAGAGAGATAGAGAGATAGATTAATAGATAGATAGTAGATAGATAGATAGATAGATAGATAGATAGATAGATATGTAGATAGATAGATAGATAGATAGATAGATAGATAGATAGATAGATAGATAGATAGATAATATTGCTCGAGCTCATTTTAGAGCTAAATAACTTTCAATATGAAGGGCAACACTATGTCCAAGTTAGCGGCACGTCAATTGGTATGCGTATCGGACCAAACTACGCCAATATATTTATGGGCCAGCTTGAAAGTAAATTTCCGCAAACCCACGCGCTGAAACCTTTTTATTATAAACGTTACATCGATGACATTATTCCTATTTGGCCGCATGGTGAAAAGGAGTTGCTTTCCTTCATATCTGACTGTAATCATGCCCATTCATCAATATCATTCTCTCACATCTATTCAACATCTACGCTTAGTTTTCGTGATGTCAGCATTTCGTTTGTAAATGATAAACTACCCACTGCTCTCTACAGGAAGCCTACAGCCCAGCAACAGTATTTGCACTTTGACAGTAGCCACGTGAAAAATAGCAAAACTAGCATCCCTTACATTCAGGCCTTACGCTTAAAAAGAATCTGCTCAGAGCAACCAGAGTTTGAAAAAAATTGCAGAACACTACAGGATCTCTATTCAAACGAAAATATCCACCGCAATTATTTAATGACGCAATAAAACGTGCCGGCATGCAAATCGTACAACGCTGTTGTGCGCTGCTAAAAACTCGACTCTCTCACCGCAGACAAACTTAGTCCTTACCCATTCTGCGTCAGTTCCACGTGTTTCGAAAGTGGTGAGAGAGCACCACAATATTCTGATGCGAAGTGAACGCTTAAGAACCATTTTCACCGAAGCACCTAAAACAGTGTCGCAAAGCTAAAAATATTCGAGACATACTCTCATCATCATCGTCGTCGAAAACAGACAGCCCTGACACGATCGGATGCCTTCCTTGCCGAAAACTGCGATGCAAAGTATGCCCGTACACGCGCACATGCCAAAAAGTCACCAGTACTGGTTCCAACGTTTCCTTAATAATCAAAAGCAATCTTGACTGCGACTCTGAGAACGTTATCTACATGATAGAATGTGTGCTCTGCGAAATACAATACTTTGGTCAAACAGAATGGCCTGCTAGACTGCGTTTTAACAACCATAAATCTCATGCTAACAGCTTGCCTCGTCTGCCCATTTCAAGACACGTGCACCTCCCTGACCACTCTTTTGAAAATCTACAGGTCACATTACTCAAATCGGGTTTCCACGCAAATTATCTGGTCTAAATGAAAACGTAGGAAAACTCAGTTGCCTATCTTTATAACATGTATCACCCTGTCCATCTGTTCTCTACCTTACTCAGCAAGTTGCGCTACATTGTCTGTATCTGTTGATTACATAAGAGCTTTATAACGTCTTTTATATAGCTCTTTGTGTTTTTCTTTGTTTTATATTTTATTATTTTTTCACCCTGCTATTACCGGTCGGACTCTTCATGTTATGCGCTTTATCTTTTATGTGTTTTATCTGTTATTTGTAAACAACGTGCTCGCCACGTGCTCGCGCATGGAAACAATATCTTTTTACACGCGTATCATGTGCCCGTCAAATCGTATGACTTGCATTTATATATGCCCATATATATCCTTTCATGTCAGTTTTCACACTTTTATGTTATTGATATGCACATGTATATAAACAGCACTCACGCCATGCACTGTATTCTGATGAAGGCCGGACCCGTGGCCAAAACGTCAATAAAATCACTTCGTACGTGCGTCTTCTTCACTGCGGATAATCTTACCCGGACCCATCACCACTTTATATATATATGACAACATGGAGTACAACGCACGTTGGTTTTGCACGGTATATTTGCTGACTGACGTTTCGGCGGGTCGACCAGCCTTTGTCAAATTGTTGACAAAGGCTTGTCCACCAGGCGAAACGTCAGTCAGCAAATATAAGGTGCAAAACAAACGTGTGAGCGTTGCTTTATTGCTGCATATATATATATATATATATATATATATATATATATATATATATATATATATATATATATATATATATATATATATATATATATATATATAGGAAGAAAGAAAAGTGGATGAAAAAATAACCAGCCGTGAGCAGAAATCGAATCTACGACTTTCGAATAACGCGAAGAACGCATTATTCGAAGGTCGTAGGTGTTCGATTCCTGCTCACGGCTGGTTATTTTTTCATCCACTTTTCTTTCCTATTATTTACATTCCATTGGTTCTAATAACTTCCCCTGTACATTCCTTGGCATTACTGTCTGTTAGATCTCATATATATATATATAGTAAATGAAACCTATTTTAAGAACTTCCACTGAATTATTGTTTTAAGACTCCTATTTCTCTGGCCTCTGATGTGCACCTACCCCATGTACGTATAAAATTTTGCTACTTTATTTGCCTTCTTTTACAGAGCGGCTAGAACACGCACAGCACGACCACCCGGTGGCCATTATGACTCTCCCAGAATAAGGAAGACGTCCTCGTATACATTTGGTCACTGGTGCTTGCATTTTTTTTTCTCATTCGCACACACCATTCGCCGCTTTGAAGTACTCCTATCTCCTTCAGCCTCGGATAGCTCTTGGATGAAATTCGTTCTCTCCAGCGCTTTTTCTGTCCTTCGAAACGCAAGAATGGTTCAAAATAATGAGGGCGCGTGGAGACGACTATGCTCTTCTCAGCGCTCTAGCTCAGAGAACATTCCAACCATGCTTTTTTAGGTGAATACGTCTCATACGTGAATGTCGTATGTTAGCCTATATGACAAACGCGCGATATGGGAGAATCACGCGTTTTTTGTACGCACAAGCGCACTCAATATGACTTGAAACACGGCAGCGCGTGGCCTCAAGATTCCAAAAGGTTGCGCATGGCTTTAACTTGTTTTTATTTCAGCAACTAACTATTATTGCCCCGCCACGGTGATCTAGTGGATAAGGAACTCGGCTGCTAGCCCGCCGGTCGCGGGATTGAATCCCGGATGCGGCGGCTACATTTTAGATGGAGGCGAAAATGCTATAGGCCCATGTGCTCACATTTGGGTGCACGTTAAAAAACCCTAGGTGGTCGAAATTTTAAGAGCCTTCTACTACGGCGTCTCTTATAATGATATGGTGGTTTAGAGAATTTATACCGCACATATCAATCAGTCTAATATTTTCTTAACTAGAACTCACACGCAAGTGAGAGAAACGTGTTTAGTAATGGGAGTATAAGTGCTTGTGCAAGCCATGCGCCTTCCTTGAACTCGGGAGACCACGCGCTTCTGTGTAGCAACTCATATTGAGCGTGACTGTGCCTACGTGCTACACGGAGGCTGCTTGCAGTAGAATATCTTTAGAGCGCAACGAATGTAGGCTTTGCATTTGCAGCAACATGAAGCCAAGCCTGAGACGACAAGTAAGCCATGCTTTAAAATGACCCTCAAGTTGTTGTCATCTGTAACGAGCACGGGTAATCGATATGTCATATTGACAGTGATAGCCAGAAATGATTATTTTCTAGGGGTGGCTTATTGTGCGAGTTGGTTCAGAGTCAGAGTAGAATTTAGCACCAAAAACAAGTTTTTTTCCTCATGAATAGCCTCCATATTGAGTTTCTTTCTTCGTCCTTCTTTATCGCGCTAAACTATGGTATGATTATTTCGACGTTCTTTCTTCGAGCCGTGCATTTACAGAAGGCCAGGGGAACATACACAGGAACGACTTGGTGAGCAGGAGTTTAGCGAGAAACGGTGAGACACGCACAAACGTTGGCTTGATGCATCGTTTCCTGAGTGCCCATATTTTGAGACGCCTGCATTAAGGAGTGTCTGCCAATAATGATGCCGAATGCCACACGCGTCCCTCACCACATACACGTCTGTCAACTTTCGCCGACGTAATGAGTCAGCTTGTTCAACGAGATTACAGCTGCTAAGGGGTTTCGAGGAACGTGACGAGAACTCGAGTGATGAAGAATGCCAGAATTAACTAATCCACCTGTTCATATTTTGATAATCTCCTTTTTCGTAAAGTGTAAGCACCTTTTTTTTTAGCTTATGGGAGACGATTAGGTTCGCACTAGAATGATCCGTGAACAATAAGATGTCACTCATTCTATCAAGGTAAACGAGAAAAGGCATGTTTTCAGGATGTGACGTATCAGATCAATAAGGTTCTATGAATGAGCGCTGTTTCGAGTGACTGTGGAAGTAACAGCTTGAGATAAGCTAAATGTTAGGCACTTGTTTAAGAAATCTCTGTCACTGTTTCCTTGTCACTACTATAGATCAGACCAATTGGAAGGTAGTTAAAATCACCAAAGACCAAAATGCTAGCATGACTGTAAACAGACGTTACGTGATGAAGAGCGTCATGGAAACGTTCAACGAATGGCACAGATAAGTCGGGTGGCCGATAGCAGGCTCCTATTACGATAGGAAGATAGGCGGTGCATTGCAGATGAAAATAAAATAAAAATAATTTCATAGATTCAGAACTCTGACTTAGTAATGCGATTGAGGTCACAGTGAGTGGTGATAAACGCACCTCTCCCTCATTTGTTTTCCCAGTCTCGACTAGATACGTCGAAGTGAAGGTCAGAAGGCTGAACCCCAGAATCATCGATGAAAGGTTTTAGCCATGATTCAGTTAGTACCAAGAGGTCAGAATTGGATGATTCTAGCACGCTGCACAATTTTTAACACTTGGGTAATACATTCCTAATGTTAGTACATAGAAAAGACAGGCCGTTGTCTACACAGGAACTGGCTTGCTCTTTCAATTGCTATCATTTTTTTTTCTCGAATGACTTCGTTTCTGGCATGGTAAAATATATAGTATCCTTACCTGCAGTCAGCCTATTGAGTCGCAACTTTGATTCAAAAGGCTTCAACTTTTTTTAAACTCAGTCAGCTGTTTACGGGCCACACAGGTGTTAGCAAAGAAATCCTCTCTAACATTAATCAGTGGAGTTGTGTATTTCCTGCTAGCTCGAAGAATTCCGTAAATGGAAGTTTACTGTTCGTGAAAACACAAAAACAAAAAGTATGTATTGACGTACTGTGGGAAATTCTACCGTCTTGTGTGTGCTATCGAATCATCATTTTGCTCCCCGCCGTAGTGGTCAAGGGGTCATGGCGCTCGAATACTGACCAGCAGGTCGCGGGATCGAATCGAAACCACAGTGGCCGCACTTTCGATGGAGAGAAAAATGCTCGAGGACTGTGCACTTAGGTTTTAGAGCAAGTTAAAGAATTATAGGTGGCTTAAAAATTCCAGAGCTCTCCACTACAGCGTCTTTTATATTAATATCGTGGTATTGAGACGGTAAATCCCATCAGTGCTCATTATGATTATCGTAGCTGTTATTTTTCATTGTACTACAGTATTGTGATAAACAGACTCGTATTTCAGAATAATACGCCGTGTAATAAATTTTGCACTTCCCGAGGAAACCTTATTTTATTACTAGGCCCACTTCTGGCTGTAAAGAAACACTGTGCTGTATGTGTACACGCACTCCCAGGAGGGCTTTCCAAATAAAATCACAAGCTTCAGTTTGTGGTACCATGATGCCATTATGAAAGGTGAATTCGGAATCTATATGGCCCCACGGTTTTTTTCTAACCTGCACCTCATGCGATACGACTACGCTAACGCGTTTTCATACTGAGTCCATGAAAATGCGACCGCCACCACGGGCATGGAATCGGAGACCTGGAACTCAGCAAGAAAGCATGTTGATTTTCGTTCCTTATGGTTGCACCTGGTTTTTTTAATGAAGCGTTCACTGTAGAATAATGGGCACCTATTGGTAGAAAGTGCAAGACATCTAGTAGGTTACTCAACAATTTACGCATTATATAGAGAAACAGTTCGAAGAGTTGGTACGATATCTAGTTAATTTCCATATTTTGATCCACTATTGTCGTCGCACTTTACGTGCATTACCAAGCGAACTGTCAGACATTTTAAGGAGAGTGCAGCCTGCTTGGCCAGGAGAGCAAAAATACTAAATTATATAGTTTTATGGACTAAGGAGACTACCCACCTAGAGGTGAAAATACTTTTGTCCGTCTCGAATAGATTTTAGTCTACTCCTCTGCCTCTTTTCCTCTATTTTGGTGAGCTATGTAGAAACGTGGCCGAATGAATTGTGCTCTCCCGCATGGCTAAGCTTCCTCGAATATGCACGCAATTGCTTAAGTACGTGGTCGTGAAAAAGACCACACATCTACTCCAGGAGCACGCTGTACACCGGTGCCGCAACTTTCGAATATGCTCGTTCGTGTGCGATGAGAAGCAGCGTCGTATCGATTTCAGGCGGATGCTCGGAAACTCATAACACACTGCTGTCGACACACAAGCTTAACGCAGTTTAGGGGTGCTAGAAAAAAGGCGCGAAAACGGGCTTGTTCAGACTGATTCAATATAGGCACTCTCTTTCGCACGCGCATTTCAGTGTCGCAGAGCATATGCCAGGCACTTGTCGAGACAACCGTCGCGTATATGCAATGCGGTACACTCTCCCTAAAAAAAGACCGAGACTTTGCTGTTTTTGTGCACTTCGCGAACTTATCGCTAGATTCTTCCAAACATTCTGTTCGAATGCTTTACCTTTTTGATCATTTCAGCGTCGACGTGCATGACATACGCTTCAGAATCTCGAATTACGCTTGCTATGCGAATTTTTCGAGGCTGTGTTGCCTAATTTTTTTTCATCGAACCTTCGGATGCGTTCGTCAAGAGAAAAGACCACTTAATGATTGCAGCTTTGCGCGCTGCATTTGGCAACATGTAAAAATTATAAGTGTTGATTTTGTTGAGATCGTTCTGAGACCTATAGATGATTTTACATAAAACATATGGGCACTGCTACCTTGGGTTAATAAGTGAATGGTTTCAGCACGAAAATGTTTGTTGCCAGGTTCCACCAAAACTTTCATGTCGTAGTTACGCCACGGAAATAAAGGCAGAAAAATGCTAACGATCAGATGAGAAAGAAAGAAGTTCTACTAACATTGCAGGATCTTAACCTGCGACCTCTCGGTCTACGATAGCTGGCAGACACTCAACCAACTGTGCTCGTTTCACAGTAATTCTGGCGTCGATGTCGGCGTCGGTGTCGTTGGTTGTGAGCAAAAAATTATCATCGATGTGTGACCAAAAAATCAAAAACAATGCAAATAGAATAAAAAATAAAGAAGTCCTGGGTCAGAGTGGGCACCAAACTCGAGTCGCTTGCGTGGCAAGCAGATATTTTAACACACAGTCACGCTCTTTTGCCAGCCAAACTTCAAGTATAAACGTCTGCTCACGTTTTCTTCCATTAAAATTCTCAATGCGATTTCACAGTTGTCGATGAGGTTGGTAATATATATAACATGTTCGACAACGCAGCACCCACGAGACAGTAAACGCCTACACAAAGAACAACGTCCATAACACTCACAATTTATTCAAATGAAAGTATTGCGGTTTAACATGATGGAACTTGCGGAAATATTGCACCACTGCGTAAGACGGTCCATCGTCATCAACATGACAATTGTGTCATTTTTGTTGTCACGAGTAGTTAGCGGCTTCCCCGATGCCAAAAAAAAAAAAAACCAGAGAGCTGGGGGTGCCGGGGCTGGTTCTCGCTCATTACGTAAGAACATTGTGGGGTAGCAGGATTGTGCACCGTATTCTTCCTTAGCTCTTGCATTTTGGTCCAGTTGACATGGAAGAGACAATGTACCACTATAGACCATGCATTTACTTTCTGAAAAATCCCATGAAAAACTTGTCAGTGTCCTATACATTGACAAACTTGTCACGGAGCTTCTTTGAAAACATGGGCGCTACGCGCAAATACAGCATACACCTGGCCAATACGGGACATACCTACGCTAGCTCAGCATCACTGGTATTATGGTACCATGCTTGGCTGCCGATCGAAGGTCGGGGTTTCGATATCGACCATGACGGTGGCATTTAGATGATGGCGAGATGATAGAGGTCCACGTACTCTGCTATAATAGTGCACGTTAAAGAACAGTGCATTGTCTAAATCATCGAAGCCTTCCGCTATGGCCGGTTTTTTCGTCATATCGTGGTTTTGGCATGCGAAAACTCACGTATTATCGTTAAAGCTCTATTGAAATGCTGACACGTATGCTATGGCACTAGCTCGGGTTCTGTATGGCCTTTAACGACGTATATCTTGTGTGTGGAAAACGTGAGAATCCGGATACATCATGCAGACATTAGCCACTGAGTCTGAAGTTAGTTTAGTTCAGTTCAATTCAGCTCAATCAACGTCTTCTTAAACGTCCCTTTTCTGGGTAGTTGAAGCGGGCTTTTGTTGAGCTTATATTGGATATTTGAAGTACCGTTTGCGTAGATAAAAGTTGTAAAATGCCATGGTTAGGGGAAGAGTTATATTCAACGATAAACAATGCCGCATGATTTAAAACTCAGTATTGGTCTTCTTAATCATGACAATATCTACCAAGGCATTGCACAAACGTGTGCTGTGACAGGTCGAAGGTCAAATTCAACTATGATGACTAATTGGCTACAGTACTCAAAGGAGCGGAAGAGCAACACGAAGAAATTGTCCAGAAGCACTAGTCAGCTGGATCCCACTTGAAGTCATATAACCAACAGTAAAAAACTTTGCAGTAACTAGCCACACTGACCTATTACACCCTCCTTATACGGCTTTTACAACATTGCTTTTTCTTCACAAACAGCTGTGATTCTTTATCTCACGTTGGTATTAATTATGTTTTTCACTGCTCTCCGTTATGCTCCTTCCCATTAGGAAAACAAAGAAAAAAATAGGAGACCCTAAAGGTTTGCCTTTAGGAGTTGAACGAATAGCGATATTGTGTTCCAAGTGCGATTTCGAACACTTCGTGCATAAAACCTTTTCAAACTTGCCATGCACTCACTACGTTACTTTAAAGATACAGAAACATGTGTGCTTTTTTGTAGTCGGTGACCAGCTTTAAATCACGAAGCAATAATAATGTAAAGGGGGTTTATTGAAGGACTGAGCAAGCGGGTGGTAGCTCTAAAGGAACGCAGGCGAACCCAGATGACGGTGCTTGATCGCCGATCTCGTGCCTTCTTCTTGTGCTGATGATAGCTGACCTGATGGTATCAACGTCTTTCTTATTCACTACAATTACCCCCGGCGAAAAAGTTGAAGCCATCCTGGCGATCTAACACGTGGGGACAAGCGGGTCAAAGTACGGCTTCAGACGGTTTACGTGAACGATATCACGTCCACGCCGACGACGGTCGCTCGGTGGCGTGAGGGGTTCAATGGCGTAGTTCACGGGTGAAGTACGCTCGACCACGCGGTAGGGACCATGATAATTGGAGAGTAGCTTGGGTGATACACCAGAGGCGCAGGGCGGTACATGAAGCCATACAAGTGCTCCAGGAACGAACGTCGGTGCAGAACGATGGTCGTCGTCACGGATCTCCTTCTGGCGCTGTTGGTCGGATGTAGTAAGCCGCTTGGCTAGCTTGCGGCACTCTTCTGCGTAACGAGCGGCTTCCGAGACAGGCTTGTATTCGGAGGGATCTGGCGAGTATGGAAGTAAAGTGTCGATGGTGTGTGATGGTTCGCGACCGTACAGGAGAAAAAATGGGGAAAACCCTGTAGTGACTTGCGTAGCGGTGTTATACGCGTATGTCACAAATGGGAGAACGAGGTCCCAGTTTGTTTGATCAGAAGCGACATGCGTAGCGAGCATGTCCCCCAGAGTACGATTAAACCGCTCAGTCAAGCCGTTCGTCTGTGGGTGGTAGGCTGTACTCTTCCGGTGAACCATATGGCACTGTTGAAGAAGTGCTTGTATTACATCGGAGAGGAAAACGCGCCCTCGGTCACTGAGAAGTTCTCGAGGAGGACCATGACGAAGCACAAAACGATTGAGTATGAAAGTTGCGACGTCTTGTGCTGTAGCTGTGGGGAGAGCAGCAGTTTCAGCGTACCGTGTTAGATGATCCACTGCCACGATAGCCCATCGGTTGCCTGCCGTTGTTAATGGTAGTGGTCCGTAGAGGTCAATTCCTACACGGTCGAATGCGCGGTCTGGGCATGGAAGTGGCTGCAATGAACCTGTTGCAGGATGTGGCGGGCTTTTCCGCCGCTGACATTCGTGGCAGCCGCGAATGAACTGGCGGACGAAGGTAAACATTCCGCGCCAGTAATACCTTTTTCGTAGGCGCTCGTAGGTCTTGAAAACACCGGCGTGAGCACATTGCGGGTCGGAATGAAACGACGCGCAGATGGTAGAGCGCAGCGTTCGGGGAATGACTAGTAGCCATTTCTTACCATCTGCTGAGTAGTTGCGCCGGTACAAGAGGCCATCCCGAATACTGAAGTGCGGAGCCTGGCGGCGCAGGGTTCGAGTGGTTGGAAGTGTCGGTGCCTCAGATAACGCGTCAAGAAGCGAAGCGATCCATGGGTCATTACGTTGTGCAGAAGAGATGGTGTCCTCGTCAAGCGCTGACAACGTGTTGTCCGAGGAAATAGATGCGATGTCCGGGGATAGGGGAGATCGTGACAGTGCATCAGCATCGGCATGCTTGTGGCCGGAACGATATACCACGCGAATGTCATATTCTTGAAGCCGAAGAGCCCAACGGGCAAGACGACCTGATGGGTCCTTAAGCGACGATAACCAGCATAATGCGTGGTGGTCCGTTACTACATCAAAAGCACGGCCATAAAGGTATGGGCGGAACTTGACTAGCGCCCAAACGATCGCCAAGCATTCCTTCTCGGTGACGCTGTAGTTTGATTCAGCCTTGGTAAGAGTTCTGCTGGCGTAGGCGACGACATACTCGGCGAATCCAGGCTTGCGTTGCGCGAGAACCGCACCGAGGCCGACACCACTGGCGTCGGTGTGGACCTCAGTTGCTGCCGTAGGATCGTAGTGACGCAGTATTGGTGGCGAAGTGAGGAGACGACGAAGGGTACAGAAGGCTTGGTCACACTCAGAAGACCATGCCAAAATATCAGTGGTGCTGCCTATAAGTTCGGTCAAAGGCGCAATGATAGAGGCGAAGTTGCGCACGAACCGGCGAAAGTAGGAGCATAACCCCACGAAGCTCCGTAACTGCTTCATAGTCGTTGGTTTGGGGAAGTCGGCGACAGCACGTAACTTAGCCGGGTCTGGAAGTATACCGTCCTTTGATACGACGTGCCCGAGAATCGTAAGTTGGCGAGCAGCGAAGTGACACTTCTTGAGGTTGAGTTGGAGCTGAGCATTCTTCAGGCACGTGAGGACGTGTTTGAGGCGCTCGAGATGTGTTCCAAAGTCTGGCGCAAAGACGACTATATCGTCGAGGTAGCAGAGACAGATTTGCCATTTCAAACCCCGAAGAACCGAGTCCATCATGCGCTCGAAGGTGGCAGGCGCATTGCAGAGGCCGAAGGGCATGACATTAAACTCATACACACCGACCGGTGTCACGAAGGCTGTTTTTGGTCGATCGGCATCGGCAAGGGGGACCTGCCAGTACCCTGAGCGCAAATCTAATGATGAAAAAAACTCGGCACCTTGTAGAGTATCAAGGGCATCGTCAATCCTGGGTAAAGGATACACGTCTTTTCGAGTGATCTTATTTAGGCGCCGGTAATCCACGCAGAAGCGAACGGAACGATCCTTTTTTTTAACGAGCACTACAGGTGATGCCCATGGACTTTGTGAAGGTTGAATGACGCCACGTTGCAGCATATCGTTCACCTGTTCGGTAATAACTTGGCGTTCCGTCACAGAAACACGATATAGTCGCTGTCGTAGTGGCGCATGGGAGCCGGTATCGATGTAATGTAGAGTGGTAGAAGTGCGGCCAAGTGAAGGTTGAACAACATCGAAAGATTCGCGGTACTGGTAGAGCAGTTGGAGGAGTTCAGATCGTTCAGATGGTGACAGTCCGTCTGCGATCGCCGAATCGAACACTTTTGAAGCCTGTAGATGAGAGTGGTTAAGAGCACTGACGGTGGCGAGGTCACTTTGGGATGATTCTTGCGGCACTGTAAAAATTTGTCCGTTATCAATGGGCTGTACGCATCCAAGAGACTCGCCTTTAAACAGTTTGATGGTATGCGGAAAGGGATTGGTAAGGCAGAGAGCACTGGCTCCATCAGAAATTGAGAGGGCTGAATAAGGGAGCAGAAGTGGTTTCCGACTTAGAAAGAGGCGTGATGGCTCGAAAAATGCTATTTCATCACGCATGCCGTCGGAGACCACAGGGAGCAAAACAGCTGTTGTCGGTGGAATGTCAGTGTCTTCTTGGACAACTAGCTTGTGCGCGGCTTGATTAGTGTGGTCGTAGGGCTGCTCGAAGAACGGAAGCAGTTCAAGTTCGGAACGGGCACAATCTATAACGGCACGATTACGGGATAGGAAATCCCAGCCAAGGATGACGTCATGAGAGCACGAGGAAAGGACGATAAACTCAACAATGTAGTGGTCCTCCGCAATTTTGAGTCGGGCAGTGCAGGCGGCTATAGGTCGAACAGGTTCTCCATTTGCTGCACGTAAGAACATATCAAGCGGCGTGGTCACCTTTCGGAGCTTGCGGCAAAGTTTGGCGTCTATAACAGACACAGCGGCACCGGTATCCACAAGAGCGTATGCATGGGCGCCGTCTACAAAAACTTCGACGATATTTGACGGCAAGGTGCGAGGACTTGAACATTTCGATAGCGCAGTTCTTGCCCCTTGAACTGCGACGGCTAGTTTCCCTCATTTTGAGGGGCTGGTCGTGGACGCATGGGTGACAAGGAGCGTCGATTGGGTGAAGGTGAGCGACGAGACGAAGTTGCCGGATAGTCACGGGAAGACGTGTTTGACTGACGATCCGAACTTTCATAACCAAAAGGTGGTCGGTCCATGTAATTGCTTCGTGGTCGGACGTCTGTGTAGGCGGGCACGCGACGACGGCAGTATCGGGAGATATGGCCAGGTCCGCCGCACGCAAAACAAATCGGCCGGTTATCGCGCGTTCGCCAGGCATTTGTAGCAAGGGGCGCCGCCCACGCGGCATACGGCTGAGTCGAGGCTGTGGTAGCGAGGGGAGGAGCCCATGCGACGGAAGACTGAGTAGGAGCGGTGACATGCGGCAGTCCATTGAACGGCGAGGGCTGGTGTGGCTGCTGCCTCTTTACTGCGTCAGCATAAGTAAGAGGCGCGGCGACGACTTGCTGCTGAAAGGGCACTGGCATAGCCTCGGCAATCTGGTCCTGAAGTGCATGTCGGAGCATGGGAGCTAACGGTGTCGGTGGTTGCTCTTGCTGCTGCTGTGGGAGCTCTTGGCGCTGACAAAACGGCAGGAGGGAAAGCTGACGTGCGACCTCCTCACGCACAAAGTCTTTCATTTGTGCTAGAAGGCGGGAGTGGTCAGGTACGACGTCCAGTGCAGCGAGTGGTTGGTTAGGCTGAAATGGACGACGGGTGAGAGCTCGTTGCCATCGCAATTCGTCGTAGTTCTGGCACAGAGTTACCACTTCAGACACCGTGCCAGGAGACTTCGCCAGGAGCATTTGAAAGACGTCGTCATCAACACCTTTCATAATGTGCTGGATCTTGGCACTTTCGCTCATTGCGGCATCGACGCGCTTGCAGAGATCGAGTATATCTTCGATGTAGGCGGTAAACGTTTCGCCAGGTTCTTGTGCCCGTGAGCGCAGGCGTTGTTCGGCACGCAACTTCCGCACGGCAGGGCGACCGAAAACCTAGGATATTGCCTGCTTGAAAGTGGCCCAGTTCTCAAACTCGGATTCGTGGTTTGTATACCACAGTTTCGCCACATTAGCCAAGTAAAAGTTGACGGTGCTCAATTTAGCAGCGTCATCCCACCTGTTTGGTCCACTGACTTTTTCGTAGGACGACAGCCAGTCCTCGACGTCCTGGTCTTCGGCGCCCGAAAAGATCGGGGGGTCTCGCTGGTGAACCGGGCCGGGGCAAGTAGGAGCCGCGAGAGGTGCTGTCTGTTGGGCAGCGTCAACTTGCATGGTCGACGGCAGCGTGCGGGATCGGAGTTCCAGGGTGTAGGTGATGCAGTTACCCAGCACGATCCACCAAATGTAAAGGGGGTTTATTGAAGGACTGAGCAAGCGGGTGGTAGCTCTAAAGGAACGCAGGCGAACCCAGATGACGGTGCTTGATCGCCGATCTCGTGCCTTCTTCTTGTGCTGATGATAGCTGACCTGATGGTATCAACGTCTTTCTTATTCACTACAATAATAATAACATGTTCTACGCCCGCCGGCAATGGGTACTTGCACCACGCATTTTTACTGCAAGATGTCATGTTGCATTGTGAACCATGTACACAGGGCCCGTGTGTTTGTAAACCATGAAAGCTACTTCCACTGCATATCCAAGCAGAGAAAGCTCTTTTCATTGCATTTCCAATCAGACGTGTGACCGTTTTGTAGACCATCCACTTGGCACGCGTGTTCGTTCCCCACAGAAACCCAAACAACCCTGATGCGGGCCTCACTCTTACCAGGATTTTATTGTAGTTTATTTTATTTGCATGGTCCTGGATTCTTTGGTCATGCATAATATCATGACTTTTTCGCTGACAACCAATGAAGAAGACGCCGGAATTACTGCGAAATGAGTTTTTTAACGCTACTGCGTTAACATAAATCACATACGCGCGCGCAGATGTGCGCCACGGAGCCCTGCGTTCTATGTTTCAATATATCCCCTAAGCTATCCCCTTTCCCACAAGTCTTCCCCACACGGTGGGTCATAAGCGACGGAATCCTTCAGCGCTATTCAGGAACGCGCCATAAAAGAGAGGGTATATAGGCACGCATAGGGGAAAGGCCAAGCGCCATTTTGAGGTAGACAAAGTGCCGGGACATCGGTTTCAGCAACGCATAATAGCACCCGATTTGGGCCCCTTGTTTTTTGCATCCTTCTTATCCTCCCCGAGCCAACTCAACACATGCAGCTGCGAGTACCAAGCAGACGCTTTCGTCTTCCGGATGGGTTGAACGACCAGTCGCACTTTTTCGGCGAAGACGTTCGCCCCATTGTGTTCGGAAACAATAGGGGAAAAGAGTGTTTCCTCTGCTCCCTTTGTTCACGCCACAACCTCGACGTAATCGAAACGCGTCTGCTACGCGTGCAATCCAGCTGCGCTTTTCCCGCTACTCATCGTCGGTGGCGGAAACCAGAGAGCCTTCCGTGAACACAAAAATGCCAATCTAAAACGGAAAAAAAGTAGGCACTTAAAAGCTTATATTTCCCGAATAACGTTTCGTATATGAGTTCGGGACAAATGGAAACAAAGTTAAGGCAAGAGAAAGCTGTGCGAACTTTAAAAAAATTGGCTTTTTCTTCGGGTGTTATTGAAGTAGTTGCATTCCGTATGACTTACACGCGGGTTTACCAACGACAGCGCGCCTCGTATAGAAAAAGTCAGGCTGCCACATTCAGAAGTGTGTGTTTATGCACTCCTAAAATAAAGAAAATATATTAAAAGGCTCATGTAATACTGCAAAAAAGTTGTGCACCAGTAAGCTCTTCATTCGGTACGGGTACTTCCAGAAGCTGTTCTCAGTAAGCTAAACAAAATGCCAGGGACGCAACTATAACTCCCAGTGGCAAACTGCTCTTTCGTACCTCTAAAAAGGGCTAGCAAACATTTTTTTCCAAAGTGTGGTTTCCGATAAGCACTGTGCATATGACGAACAAAACAATATTTACATTCGGTGATGTGAAAAGAATGTGTTATAAGAAAGTGATGCACTTTGAAATTCTTGTACTAAATCTATACTTAGTCGTCCCGTGAAACGTAAAATAAGGTTTTATAAACTACGCGATACTTTCTGGGCTGACAATTACAACTATATTTGAATAGCAATGGTGCCTACACCAAATTTAGTATCCTAAGCTGCATCAGAGTGTTTGGTGGAGGTGTTACTTCCCTATAGTTTAAATGTTCGGCAAAGACGCAGAAATTATAAAATAGATGCCGATGGAAAGGTAACTTTTTAACGTTACGACACGTACGTCTTGCTATGGGGGCATTTTCCAAGAAAACAACCAGAATTTTCCATGTTTTCGCAAAAGCTGATCGTGGAAAATTAGTAAAAGGTAATGTAATAAACGATGGTTCTCTTACGAGACTGGTACCAAGCGTTTTACCACTTTATAAACAACCTATATATACGAAGAAATTAGAAAAGCTCGTACAACAAAATACAACCTAAAGGTAAAAAAATGCTGAGTGGCATCCTCCAACCATGAAATCGAAATTTACGAAAATTCAGCAGATCCCACGTACCATGGTAATCTACGTTACGCAAACCATGCGGGGGGAAGGTCACCATGTTGTAAATTTTTTACTGAGCCAAACGTTATTAAATGACGCTGAATATATGTTTAAACGTTGCACGCACAGACATAGGTTGAAGAGTTGCATATGCTTATATAGGCAGTTGTTTGCACTTGCGCAACGATGCCCACAAGACCTCGAGTATTAGCAACACCAGATGCGTTAAGTTGATATGAAGCATTCATGCTGGCGAGGATGGTAGCTCAAGACGATGCTACATAAATTAGCTTCAGCGCCTGGCACCCAATTATAAATGACGTTAACGCGACATTACGACTGAATCAAAAGAGTACATATCTAGTGTTTATGAAATCGGATAGCCAGCACTGCAACCCCAATTTACGTTTCATGAACACCGTCTATTTTAAAAGTAGTTTCGAGACCTGGCGTCCCTCGGAGATAGAATGCTTGTTTGCCACGCAGGGTGCTTGGGTACGATTTCTGTTGTGTCTATGACATTCTTTGCATTCGTAGGGTGAACGCTGCTGACGTCAGGTTCTTATCTCTGACGCGCTAAAATTGTCCATGTTTGTTCTCGCCGTTCATTGGTAGATATTAAGTGTTAATCATGCACCAGTGGTGCATACCCGCATACCACGCCGGAATTGTCACAATATTCGTGTCTTGACTAGCACGACATATTTGTCAAATCATCTTACCTTCCCATACTAATTTTGGTTCACGCCAATTTAAGGCGGTAATCACGAGAACAACCAAAGCCAGGTAAGCGAATAGATAGATAGATAGATAGATAGATAGATAGATAGATAGATAGATAGATAGATAGATAGATAGATAGATAGATAGATAGATAGATAGATAGATAGATAGATAGATAGATAGATAGATAGATAGATAGATAGATAGATAGATAGATAGATAGATAGATAGATAGACAGATAGATAGATAGATAGATAGATAGATAGATAAACATAGTTTGAGTACGTGCTTGCAGTACATAAGAAAATGCTTCGCATTTAAAACGTCGACTTTTGCGCTAACGTGCTTCGTTCGTAATGTCAGAGTCGTAATAGAGTCAGCAGTGTGCAGAATTCACGAGAAAAAGACCAATAAAATTGGCAGACCATTATGCTTCGCCTTTAGGAGTTGAACGCGATAGCGAAATCTGGCCCCTAGTGCACCCTTCAGCCGCTACGTGCATACTTATTCATATGTTTTGTTACATACACACGCGCGCACACTAACACGCACACAGTAGATTGGACCAGCGCATGCTATTATCGCCGAACGGGCTCGTTTTCGTCGTGACACCTGTCGAACAAATGCGTTAAAGCGGCCCTGAAACTATTTTTTAGGTAGCCATGGAATGAATTCACCAGAAGAACTTATTGCCTCGCAAATTCAACACCGCAAAAATTTCATGAATCCGTCCAGTGCGAGTGGAGTTACGAAGATTTGTCTCACGCTGCAATTGCATTATCTCTTCTCTCGTCCCGACGAAAGCGCTGGAAGCTAAGCAGAGAGGGGTGGCAGGGCAAAAAAACTACCGCACCTCGTGACCTTTAGCACTTTTTTTTATGGGCGAAGCTCTTTAAAGCGGCACCCGTTCAACTCTCGTAGTCGTAGTAGTAGCACAGAACACCGACCAGGTAGCAGTCGTAGTGTGTAACTAGTCTTACAATTTGACCTCCAAGGTGATGCCGGTGAGAGATTTCTTCTGTGCGTTGTTGAACACTAAAAAAATTCGCAGCGTACGCGTTAACTAAAAGCCGAATTCTCCTGTCTCTCTTTTTCTATTAGAAGCTATTGGCATGTACATTGAGCACTATCTGACAAGAAAGGATTGCTATGTTATACTTGCTGGGCATAACCTCTTTGGTTTTAGAAAGGTTTAGCGAGCGTTGGGCCGCAGTGCCATGAATACAGTGAACTAGTATATACCATGAACTCGAGGTGGTTACATGTGGGAAGTAGACACGAAGCGCAAGCCGTAAGAAAGTGTGCGTGTGCCACCTCTCGTTTAGTCTTTGGAATTTCCATTGGATGGCGGTGCATATGCGGAATATGAAAAGATGCGAGATGGTGGTACTTGGAGTGTTGAATAGACGGACGAACGGACACACAGACAGATGCATGGACGGACTCACGGATGGCTGCACCGACGGATGCACGCATGGATGGACGCAGGGGCGGATGCATGGACAAACGCAGGGACGGACGCACAGATGGACGTGCGGACGCACCAACAGATGCACGCACGGACGGGCGAATGGACGCACGGACGGTCACACAGACGGATGCATGGACGGACGGAAGCATGAACGAATGAACGGACGGATGCTTCGCCCCACTCTCCATCATTGAATCTGTGAAATGCTGCCATTTTTTTTTCTTCGAATGCGCGGCTTGTCAGTGTGATCGCGCGCGCATGCGTGGACAAGTAGCAGCGTCCAGCGGCTATCTCGGTGACTTGATTTTTCCGTCACAGACGCACAGACAATTTCTCGCTCACAACCAACGGGGCTGACGCCGGCGGCGGGTTTTATGCGATACGAGCTCTTTCACGCTATCGCGTTATTAATGGGTTCTTACATTATCAGCTTTTATTACACTCCGATACGGCGAAGCACATAGGCTTCAAATTATGCTGACCATTAAAGGCCCAGATATAACACTGGTGAATATACAGTATTTCGCAAGAATATTATGTTGCCCTATGCGCTTCAGTACCAACCACTATACAACGCAACTTTTGCTCCTACATACCTCGCCTTTACCGCTCAAGTATCCATTGACTTGTATTTCACATAGGAGCCCACTTTGACCCGTCGAAACGATCCGGAGAATGCAAATATAAGACGGACTCTTTTTCTTTGTATACGCGATGTAGTTGAGGATGTAGCAACAACGACGCTGTAAAACGTTCTCTTCGTCCGCTCTAATACGAAGCAAAAAGAACAAATAATAATAAAAATGAAAGGCTACAATTATTGCTTGTTCAAGGTATGTTATTCAGTTACGAATTTGCCAGTCTGTGTGAAGCCGCTAAGTATTTTTATCCGCAACGCCATGGTATGCCAAATACTTCTCGCCTCACTCTCTCGTGGTCGATTTAGAATATTGTGTTGAAGACCCATATTTTTCTTCGGCGCCTTTAATTTCTTCAAACGCGGGTCATCGGATATGTTTACCCTTAGGTAACTCGAAGGTCGATATACTATCACCCGTTATGAAAAGAAACTATATCGACTAAACGTTCATTGTCGCTTTTCGTATAAATAGTGGTTGGTTGCGTTTTACCCTACTTAGCCATGCAGTTTCAATAATTATAATAATTGCCATTGTTTTATATCCCAAGTCATAGGATACGAGGGACACTGTAGTGGAGGGCTCCAATGATTTTGACCACCTCGGGGTTTTCAACAAGCACCATATCAAAGCAAATGTACCTCCGTGGCCGGGATTCAATCCCGTGGCTTTAGGGACAGCTGTCACGCACCATAACCACCAGTCCGCTGCGGTGAGTAATAACACGTGTCCCAACTTTTCTTGCTTTCCAGCACACGCAGCATGTAAAGAAAACGTAAATTATATGTTTGAACACGCAATAAACCTTTAATTGAGCTTCATCACTCCTTTCGTATTTTTCTTTGTCGCTCGTGTGTGACGCGCTGCTCGTTGAACCAGATATGTCAGCTTACCAACTCACCCAACTCGCTGAGATAATTTGGAGACATAATGTTTGCTTTTCGTCTTTCAGATATAGGATGGTAAAAATCAGCTCTTCTTCACGTGATTTCAGTAGTTATCTTCCCGTCTCCTTCTTGCATCTTAACCTGATGAAGGTGCAGTGAACAATGCACTCAAGGTCGCGCAGAAAATAAAACGTTGATAATAGTGTCGTATCTTCAATTAAGGAAAGTGAAATTCAGTTACAGAAAAAAAAATGGGTGACAGTGACTGATGCAGCAATCTCTGATGCGGAAAAGATGGTGCACCACTGCAGAAAAAAAAAAGATAGAGAGAGAGAGCGTGGAGTGTACACCTGCACTTCCCTTTATTTCGGCTGAGGTGAATGATGAAAAAAAAAGAAACGAAAAAAAAAGCAACGCTTGTAAGATTACCTGACGTAAAATAATAAGTAGCCCTATCCTACAGCGTACACAAGCGCTTCGCAAACGAAAACAGATACATGCCACCGGGTCATATTCCGCAGGGCTTGCGCTGAACCAAAGGCTCTTGACAAACACAAGTGGTTAGCGCAGTAAGCCCGCAGGGCTTTCTCTCTGACATTCGTTGCTCTGTACACACGAGGAAGAAAAAGCGTGGTTCAAGCGGCCGTACGGTACGGCCTCAGTTTGCAACTATCCTTCTTTCCCTTTTCTTGTCTTCTTCCCGCAGGCGCAGTCTACCGCGGCAAACTGCAGGGCGATGTTGTATGGGTATACTTCACGAACTTCTAATGTAACACTATACTCATGGGAAGCTTACTCTCGCGGTTACCTTTTGGCGTTCCTCTCTCGAGCTGCTTTCGTTTCACCGTCAGGACGGCTAATGGGGAACGGCCATGGAATGCCAGCTAGAAGTGCTAGTATTGTGAAAGAGGCGTCTGAAAACTATGAAGTCATGCCACCTCATTACTGTTCTGCTATTTCTCTAACGAAAGCGAAGAGACCCGAAGTACCTTGCTCACGACACTGCGACACCATCCTATGCACGCAGTCATTAACTTGAAATAGTATGCCCGTGAGAGCTTAACGCAGTAATCGTACTATTGCTTCATACCTGTACTGCTGTATTGAAGCACTCACTTGTGAGGTCGGTGACATGAAGCAAAGATCAAGTTGGGCAACAGCGTTATTAAACAGTCAAACTTTTGTTAGTTTTGGTTTCATCCAATTATGCAGGCAGTAATAAGAGAAGGGAAGAGGGGAGACAGGCAAAAATCGGGGTGTCCGCGTTCTATCTAGAAAAGCGGGACGGGACGTAACTTGGCTTCTGCTTGCCTGATGAACTACTTTTTCTTCCTTTCTTTCTTTCTTTCTTTCTTTCTTTCTTTCTTTCTTTCTTTCTTTCTTTCTTTCTTTCTTTCTTTCTTTCTTTCTTTCTTTCTTTCTTTCTTTTCCTTTCTTTTCCTTTCTTTGTTTCTCCGAGTTCAGAAACAGACTATATGGTTGTTCAGTATACGTGAGGTTTTACATCGAAATATTCAGACAATAAATACTTAACATGAACGTGTTTTATGCCGGAGTCCAACAAGACTTCAGTCACGTATTTCCATCACGGAAATTAGGTCCAATAAGTACTTACCAGACACATGTAAAAAAACAAATTCAAGAAAAAAATTCATCAACGGGAGTCCAATCCCCTGACACCTTAGTTCACGACAACAGATGCCGAGCCGAGCACACTATCCACAACGCAATGGTCACACACACTGGAGGCTTTACAAATGCACCTTTTGTATCTCACACTTTCATCTCACGGTGCTCTTTGTCGGCTTGGTGGCGTGGCTATCCAGGAGCGTTAAAGTGAAGCATCATGACTATGACATCCACTATTCACTTTCTAATGCGTTGTTGCTACACGTTCGACCTATTCGGTGCGTTTTCAATAGCCGAACTTAGCCCAAGCCTCGGCCTCGGTCTTGGCATCCATCAGTAGTAATCACACGACGCGCGCCTGCCTCACCTGCCTGTAACACCGTGTAGCTATTGCGGCCGGGCTATGGAGAGAAGGCAGGACACGCGTTGCACTTTACTCTTGCACGGCCACGATGTTGAACTGGACGTGCCACTCAATAGCCATCTCCGTTCAATTTCTACGTCCAATCAGCGACACTCTTCTTATTGTCACACACCTTCTCTGATTACACCCTCACCGTTAAATGCTGCAGCTACCAAAAAGTTTTTTTTTTTATCATTGATCACGAGCGTTATTGGTCGGGATGATGTGCCGCCAAGTTTCTACGTGAGCGCATCGTACGTTAATCGTTGCTGTAACTCGCAAACACCAATAAACATTCTTCAAGCTCACTTTCGTCAGTTTATAGTAAACATTCAACTACTTCTGCAAAGAGATGTTTTATTTTCGCGTTATACCGATTTTCGTGACGGAAGGATCAGTCGTGTTTTTCAAGGGAATACCAAACCGAGATGCATTGGTACGACAAAACCTGGTTTCGTCACGTCACGAGGACTACCGTGCGTCTTTTGACTTACAGAGTTGGTCATGGCTTCAAATTTACATGACAGTTTCTACTTTCATCGAAACGTTGCCACAACGGTTGCAAGTTTGTTATCGCTGCGGCAGCACGAAGTAGGTTCTCTTTTGTGAAACGCATACTTAGAAAGATGCAAGTTCGAATGGCCTCGTGAAACATAAATACATCTGTTAACAATCGAGTTCACCTGCCAGGCTGCGCTTGTTTGCCATCTACCACGTACTACACAGAGGGGGAACGAGGAAGAAAAAAGGTTTGAAAGAAACGAGAACCGCGTGTCGCGATGTTTTCATAGCTTTCATACCTTGGTGGCAATAAAGATTCTACAGTGACTCTTGATTGTATATCGTATATTGTGTACGTTTATCGTATATTTTCATGGTATCATGGATGACTATTGACTTTTAGATGCGGAGCATTTTATACTCGCGCCTTGTAGTGCGCCGTCCGCGCCGTGCGCACCGCTTCTCGAACATTCGACAGCTGACGCGCGCGCATGCGCCGTCGCGCCGTCGCCCACTCTTCCACCATCTGTGCATCCCTTCCTCCTCTACACACCGCGCGCGCTTCACTCCTCCACCATCTGTGCACCCTTCCTCCTCTACACACCGCGTTCGACATCTACAATTCTCCTGATTCTCCAGTGGACGCGCATGTGGCGTCGCGCTTCGAGAACATTCAACAGCTGACAGTGCATGCGCCGTCGTGCTGTATATATACTCAAGGTCGGCGCTCGCTCGCTCAGTTGCCGCTCGTCGGTTGGTTTGTACGGCGCGTCGACGTCCAAGGTCGCGGTGAAATGAATTCCAACGAATCCACAAACACAATGATCGACGTCCCTTCGACCAGCGCCGCCCTTTCGCATACGTGTGTACGTGTTCACTCATTTAACACCCCCTCCTACAACCACGTTAACCAATTTAGCCATCGACCCAAGTAAGTCGCAATTTAACACCCCATTTCACAACCACGTTAACCAATTTAGCCATCGACCCAAGTAAGTCGCACTTTAACACCCCGTTAACCAATTATTTGGTCCGCATCCTCCTCAGTGTTCCCCCGAGGGAAGCTGCGGGCAATTTTTTTTTTATCATCTAGCATACAACTACTCGAAAAAAATTGTGGTACAGCAAAGAATGTGGACGCCGCTATTTTTGCGTTTATTTCAGTCAGGTGGTACGCTATCAGAAGAGGTCCTCTAGTAACAAGCTGGCTCTGGAGGCACTCGAAGTCCGAAAAAAAAATTAGTGAGTCCGAAAATTCCAACCACCAGTACACTGGCTCGATATCATCGCTGTTTTCTTCTTTACCTTATAAAGTAAGAAACTTTATTTGATAATGCAAACCGTGCAATGCAATATAAAGTGAGCATATAACTGTTAGTGGACCGTTATTGAGAGACTAGGCGTTGCTAAGAGTACTAAATAAGATAAGGTCAGAGTCATTGCACGCAACTGCGGAAGCACGTTCCGTTAGGGAGTGTCTGCGTGTTCAATGACATTTTGATACAAGCGTATTCTGAAGTGACTTATGCTCGCTGGTGAAGTCACATTGGCTGTGCTTTCTAAATAAGATTACGCACCACAGACGGGCCATGAAAGGCATGTCCACTGTTTCTCGCACGCGTACTAAGGCGCAGTGGAGTGGCGGGCAATAACTTTCGCGTCACTCTTTCCCAGCCTTACATTGAAATTAATCGCTCTCGCGCGCCGCTCTCTGAGCAGCGATTAAGGATCCATTACAACAGTTCCTACTGCCTGTGAGGTCTGCGGTTGGTTCTTCGTAGCTCTGAAGAGGAATAGAGAGTCACTCGAACAGCGACTACACTTGCTTCACACAATCTGTCAAAAGAGCCTTATACGAAACAGGGCTGCTTTTAAAACGATGTTTCTCTGCACACGTGAACACGACATTCAATTCTTCAAGTCACTGTGGTTCAGCATAAAACTCGGTTGTCTCCCTTGATCGAGCAAACTGTCGAAGGACCGGAAATTAGCAAGCCTTGCTAAATTTGTTAGACATCGGCAGAAGTGCACATGAAATGAAGCGCAGCAGCTGTCACTTATGAAACAGAGAGCCTAAACGACATTGATATGGGGTCAGAAAGTAAAGACTATAGTAGTGCAGCTGTACACGTATATTATACTCTGCCCACCAATCTATGAGGGAGGCACAACGTTGCGCTAACCGGAATTGAACACGCGTTTTTTTTTTGTTGTTATAAGGTGTCACAAGCATTGAGCATTCTCGACAGCGCGACCTCTTATCGAAGGGAGGTCGTCTTGCATTTTGGGAAAAGACATCCGACAACTAACGACTCAGCAACACCGCCCCCGCGTCTTCCCTACACTTCCGGCGAGGCGGCACGTATGTGTTCGGGTAAAATGACCTCAAGGGGAGGCGTACGTCCCGAAAAGGTTTCACTGATTCGGCAGTTGACGTTCAACCAACGCGATGCGCGGTCGTCGGTGGCGCGAGTCTTGCGTAGGTGGCGAGCATGAAGTGTCCCGCGCAACGTATTGAGGCGGCTGCGACACCGGACACTCTCGTCGTCTGGCGAGACCATCAGCGGCACCCCGTCGACTTCCTTACGTGAAACACGAGCTGTATGGAACTTTTTCTGATTTTTTTCAACTGTTAATATATTACTCTCAGCTCTTAATTAATGTCTTAGTGTGAGCTGTGTCACGCGAGAAAGTGAGATTCGAGAAGATGAGATTCGAGAGTCCGTCCTTTCTTGTAATTCTTCATTGTATCTCTTTTACTTTCCACTAAGTTGTTTTACTAACATACCGCGTTGTGTATATTTGTATACTCGTAATGTTCTTTTAGAGCATACTTTGTTTTGCAGTTGTTCTTTTCATCGCGCGTATTTGAGTTTTTCCCCTTCGTTGATTTTTGTAAGCTCTTATGTGCCCTTGTTATAAATAAATGCTTGTATGTTTTTAATCAAAGGTCCGCGTCAAATCAAATCTGTGTGTGTAAAATGTGAGCTTCTATGACGTCACACAATGATGTCGGCACACGACATAGTCGCATCATCAAAGGTGGGCTGATCCTCCGCCCCCGCCCCCCTCTCCCCCCCCCCCAATCCGCGGGAACTGCAACACCACGCGAATTTCCGACAGCTTAATTGCTCTGACTCTAATCACGGATGCCGTGCGAAACCAGTTCCGGTGGGGAAATGTTTCGGAGGACATACAATCGAGCGAGAGTAAAAAAATCAATGGCTTTGCCCTTCGAGTCGTCTTGGACAAATGCATAAATTGCCGTATGACTTATTGCCCTTTACCTGCAGTGAGTGTTAATGGTCTAAAGTCAATTTTCATTAGCAGCTCTTAGTGAACCCCCCCCCCCCCCCGCCCCACGTCAGTAGAGTGGTTATGGCCAGTAGCAGCTACTGGCCTGAATGTCACTGCTACTGGCCTGAATGTCACAGGATCGAAACTCAATCGTGGTGGCTGCATCTTTACTGAATGCGAAAGTGCTTGAGACCCGCGTATTCACATTCAAGTTTAAGAATGAATATAGTTGGCAGAAATCTGTCTGTCCGGGTAAAAATTTTATACGAATAAAAGGATCTCTCCAGCCACTTGTATTTCATAGTTTGTTATGTTAAAACTTAAGTGAGAAAACTGGCCTGGCGTTTCCAGGACGGATTCAGTCTCTTCCCCAGTGACTGTCTCACGGAGGACAGTCTCTCCCCGAGGTAGGTACTGATCGATCTCGACACGACATGCCAGTTTTTATGTTCAGTTTTTTACTTTATAAACTACGAAATAAAGGTAGCTGGAGAGATCGTTTTATTCGTATAAAATTACATTTCGCTGCACTTCAAAGACTTGCGGTAGCGGGCATTTCCGAAGACCATCACCAAGGCATCCCTCACGATCATATCGCTTCATTGGGATGTTAAACACCCAACAAAAGTTGTCAGTTCATGGTGTTTCGAGTTACGTGTCATTAGTGGTGTGGTTTTTTACATCTCGCGAGGTCGAGGTGCACTGAGTGCACGTTGTTTACAGCCTTTATCGGATAGATATTGTCGTCGCGGTGGCTTGTGGATAAGAAGTTCCGTAAAGAAAGTCTTGATAAGAGATCATATAGGTTGCACCACATTTGTCGTCTAGTTTGTCCCTCGACGTTTCGTCTCCTGAGCCGAGGTCTGAATTGAGACTACGCGGATGGCACTGGACTCCTGCTTCCTCAAAAGCGAGGCCTTCAACATCGACAACGCTGTCATTGGGGACAAAGAATCTCAGACACTAGGTAGTTACCCCAGGTGTCATCGTAGTAAATAGAAATGAAACTTCAGATGCCATTTCAGACATGTCATTCTCACTAAACATACAGAAGAAACTAGCTGATATTGATACCATTACTTTGTTCCTGTTGGTGCATACAAGTTATATAGGCCTATACCTAACCGTACTTTTTTGTATATGGCAATCTGGTGTAATTACTCAGATGCCATGTATCAACTATTGCACTCAACTTGCTTATCCGGAAAACTTGTATCATTGAGCGCAGAATGACAGACTTATGTTGTCTTAATAATGAACACTCTTGCGAAATTGCTTGTTTCCGGGACGTGAAAAAGTCTGTTTATTGCCAATACTGAATGCGATCTGCTGCGCCGACCACGTGCGCGTACCTTGGTGTGCTCGATGCCACCCCAATTTTCTTTTTCGCGTTAGTATGACACACTCCAAGTTGCTTCGTTCCGAGCGAGTTTGCAACAGACACATTTGAAGCTGCAAAGATTACATTCCACTAGTTGGGCCACACAACTCAGATAAAAAATTGATGGTGTCTTTATAATCATTGACTCAGAAGTATGGTAGTGCCACTCACTCGTCGGCTTTCCTGTGCGATTGTAAATTCTATAGAATAAATTAGTGTTTCGTCGTGCCGTCGAAACAGATCTCAGAGGCCGCATTAAAAGAAGGGCGTAGTTCAGATATGCTCCACCAGGTACCACGACGATCCCAGATTCTTACCAGAAAACCATCAGGTGCAGTCAGTGTTGTTACAATATCTTTCAATGAGCTAGTGGAATTCATTTTTATCAGTTATCATCAGACCTAATTGACCCTTAAGCAAATTCATGTTCCCGCATCTGATGTATGTAAACAACTGTTTATAAACAACTGAGCGAGTTGATTTAAATTCATAACAAAGCACAGCACGAGCAAAATACAGCGCGAGGACACAGCGTGAGGACCCACAGGAGAAGCGCCTGTTATGTATATTCTTTAAAGTGTTCAGTTTTTCTCACGCTATGATATTACTTTTAACTTGAGCCAGAACAACCGATTTCGTGCTAGATTTGTAATATGCAATCCTCTAAATTTTGAAAAAACCAGAAGTAAGCGCTCAGCCGGAAGTTTTTGGAGAAAGAATAAAAGTTATTCGGTGCTCGTGCCAATAAAAGTTTAAACGTTTCCTAAACTGATGCGGACGTCACATGACGACGACACTAAATGCTCGCCCCTGTTTTTTCATATGAAATACGTTCCCCGAATTGGATGACTAGACTGAGGACGACTGGGAGCACAAATGTTCCCCAAAGGGAGATTGCTCGGACCAAGCGTCTTTCAGGTATTGCACATCTGGCTCTGTTTATCGTGAAGTGAAACAAGTCGGAATCTATTATGGAGCATTTTACAAGAAGAGTATCGGTGATTTCATTAAAAACGTCTTTATTTGCTCAAAGACATATCCAAGATTTTAATTTGAAATCTTTGGGATAAAAGACGACGCACTGCTTTACCGGAACCGTAAAAGCTCCATTCTTATGCAGAGCACGTGCGTTTGTTTTTCGTAGTTGTAAAACGAGGCTAAATAGTGAGCAATGTCTTTATCTCGCAAGACAATAGGGGTAAAAATTAGGCATTTCCGGAAGTTTATGTCGTAAGGAATTCCTGCGTAGCCCCTATCATGTCCAATAATTGGGCATTCGACGGTAGATAATTTGTTCCTCTTCAAACTAAGAAGCGTGTGGCGACAAAGTTCGTAGAATTCTACTCTAACAAAAAAAAAGGACGACTAGTTGCAATAGAAACCATATAAATACGTCGAGATGCTTGGTACACTAAGTCATTCAATGAACTCCTTTCGAAAAAAGTCCTTTCAGAAAATTATAATTGAAAAGACTGTAAACAGCTGTCTCACAAATGTGAGGTCTAAAATAAGTTCGGCAACCCAGACGTGTAATGCTTGAAGTCCTCTCTTCCAAATCTTTAAACTCACTCATTCCGTGAATTCGCATAGAAGTCCTCCAAGTGATTATATTGATGTCTCAGATCAGTATGTGTATTGAGCCCTTGCTATGTTGCTCACGCAATAATGAAAGAGAAGATAAATTTGGGAAAACTGCGTGGGTAGGCATTCATTTCGTGGTAGGCAATTTCGTCAGGTAAAAAGTAACCGAAAATAACCAGATTCCTGAACTCTGTAGAAGCTCTATAGACGGTGTGTCGCCCAGATGCTTCGCACTTGCAATAAGACTAGGGATCACGGCGAGGCGAGGCTCGACGACAACAACCGTACATTGTGCGTCCATAAGTTTCTTCATTTCTAAAACAATTCTGAAGGCAAACTGATGAGGTGCATAGCTAAGTGATTATCAGACAGCTGGTTGACAACTTCGATCAGTTATTTCTTGTTCGCTTAATAAGCACTTGGCACTCAATGTAAAGACAACAATAGCAAGCTCCAGCCATTCTAGACTATCCTAATGTCAAAACGACGTGAGAGTAAAGCACTGATCGATATAACGAGCAGCAGGTTGACTATTTTTAATACAGCACTCTTGGTATTTCTTTACCTGTGTACGTTCTTTGGTGGAAGGAAGACGAAGTGATTCGTTTACGGAACAGCGCGTGACAGCTCTTCGTCGCTTGTGCGCTCGCACGCTTGCTTGCTCTGGGGGTTTGGCTGAAATCTGAGTAGCCTCTACTGAATTTCTTCTTGGATAGGCGTATCTAAAGCCTTAGCATTGATTAGCTAGTACCCTTCTGGCTAGTCAATCCAGACAGATGCCGCTTTCTTCGCCTGGACCAGGGACTTATCTCTGGTCTGCTTCTCTTTCACCGCAGGAGCTACCAGTGGACCAGTTCCTACGCAATGGCGTCGCTTCCGTTCCTGTGGCCCTAGTCCCAAGCAACGACGGAGTCATTAAGATGAAAAACCCTAAAGTGATCCAGTCGGAACTCAAAGCAGCGACAACTCACTATCACACCATCACAGAGGTCCGGCAGTTTGGCAAGGGAGGCATTGTCTGCTTTTCTCCTGACCAGCTCTGTGTCAAAGACTTACTTAAATGCTCGATGTTCGCTACCAATCCGGTGAGCGCCTTCATTCCTCCTCACCTAGCATGCGTCAGAGGTATTGTCCGAGGCGTAGACATCAACATGACTCCAGCTGAGGTCCTAGAGATGTTCTCTGAGGCAGGTGCTATTGCAGTTTATAGATGCTCACGAGTTGTAGAACAGACAAAGATCCCTACTGAGTCTGTAATTGTCACATTTGCCGGGTCGATTCGCCCCACTGAAATCAAGGCGTGGCCTTTAATATTCAGAGTCGAACAACTGTCACCTCGTCCCCTCCAGTGTCAGAAATGTTGGCGCTATGGACACACTTTAAAAGGATGTAGGTCAGCTCCCAGATGCCGAAAATGTGGTGAGGCACACACTGCAAATGAATGCAATTGTACTGAAGAAAAGTGTTGTCTTTGTCATGAGCAGCACTGCGCAGATAACGCTAATTGCTCAGCCAAAGCGCGGGAGACTCAAATTATGGAAATTGTTGATCGCAGACGCTGTTCACGAAAAGACGCCATCGCTGAAATTCAGGCAAGAACCCAGGGATATGCTGGTGTTGCAGCCCGACATAATGCAACTTTAGAAGCTTCTCTTTCAGTGTCCATTGCAGACATGATTGAAAAAGCGATGGAGAAAGCTATAGATCGCCTGGCTACCACCCTTTGTGACTCCTTATCTCATATTGTAGCCACTCAGTTGACGCAAATATATGGGACACCAAGAGATATGAAGGATACTTCCCAAGACAACGTAACTCTCCCACCAAGTGAAGCAGACGCAGAGTCATCTCCTTCAGGGGTACAGGCTGCAGGGCCCTCTTGTACAGACAACCAGAGGATAGGTGAAGACATACTAGAGGATGATCAGGATTATGATGATATGGACATGGACATCAAATCCCTAAAGCGCACTCGATCCCCTGTCTCCAAAAATACTGGCTCTTCAAAACATTCAAAAAACAAAAAATACCAGAAGGAGAACCTATCGAAGAGCGATTTTCTTAAAGACAGCATTTTAGATAAGGTAGTTGCCGAAACAATTCTGTCAAAATGATAGGTTCTATCAAAATTCTTCATTGGAACTGCCGATCTATTCATTCAGCTAGTACAGATTTATTGTATTTATCTTGTAAATTCAATCCAGACATTATTGCACTGCAAGAAACGTGGCTGTCAGCACATAATTCGTTTTACCTACCTAATTTCCGGTCTTTTCGCCTGGATCGCCCATCCAAAGGTGGAGGTTTAGCGTTCTTTGTCAATAATAAAATTAGTTCAAAGATCAAAACTTCGTACAAAAGTATATCCCCCGAATGTGAAATTTTCGCTTTAGACATCACCTTGCCTGGATGCTCTCCCTTCTCTCTGGTAAATCTTTACTTTCCTCTGGGTGTACAAGACACGCGATGTTTAGACATGGCTGTTAGTTCGTGGTGCACAGAAAAAATTATGGTTGGAGATTTTAATTCTCACCACACTAGTTGGGGTTTTAGGACTGATCAATGTGGACAACGCTTGTGGGACTGGTCTATAGACCATAATTTATCATGCCTCAACGCTAGAACTCCCACATTTATCCGAGACCGATCCCGCTCTGCCTTAGATTTGAGTTTTATAAGCTCGGGTATTTCTAGCGTATCTTGGACTACTCTAGACTGCGCCACCAACAGTGACCACTTACCAGTACTGTTTGAAATTTCTTGCCCCATTATTCCATCTTACTCCCAAGCTCGAACCTTTATCAATTATTCCAAATTTAAAAATGACCTAGAAGTTGCTTTGACTACCCCCACTGAAGACAACGATGAAAATAAAGCCATGAAATTAAGTGCGGTAATTAAAAGAACGTTCAAAAAAGCAGAATTTTCTATTGAGTCTGATACGAGAAAGCCTTGTAGTCAGTGGTGGAATTCTGAGTGCTCTCGTGATCATAGACGACGACAAGCGGCTTGGAAGCAGCTAATTCATAATCAGTCCCCCAAAAATTGGGCAGATTACAAGTTTATTGCTGCTACATTTAAGCGCACCGTGGCTAAAGCTAAAGAAGACTATGACAAAAAACATTTCGACTTTCTTTCCAAACCTAGAAATAAGAAAGCGTTATTCCGATATATGAGATCGCGCAAAATTCTGCCGTCTCTAGCTAACTCTGATTATGACAGGTTATCGACGGAAGAAATGACTAATTCGTTAGAGGCAATCGGAAGAGGTTTAGCTAACAGATTTTCGTCGACTTTGACAATCAACTGGCAAAAGTCCTCTATAAAGACTGACTACGAAAAAGTGACATTGTCCGAAATGTCAAGCGTAATTAGAAACTTACCCTCTTCGGCTCCTGGTCCTGACGGTATAACAGTTCCTATGATTAAAATTTTATTCCAGATATCACCCGGCGACGTCCTCAACCTTATAAACTATTCCTTAAGCAATGCCTGGATACCACATGACTGGAAAATAGCTAGAGTGATTCCCATATTAAAAAAACAAGGGTCAGGTTTTAACATTGACAACATCAGACCAATCTCTCTAACATCTCACCTGATCAAAATTATAGAGAGAGTTCTTAATAATAGAATAAAAGTTTGGATGGCTGACAAGCTAATATTGAAACCATTTCAAATAGGTTTTCGTAGCGAATGCTCAATTTGGTGTGCTCATGCCGACTTAGAGAGCCGAATACAGCTTGCCCGAAAAAGACGACAATACGCGGTACTAGTAACACTAGACATAGCTAAAGCTTATGATAGCGTTGAGCACTCAATTTTATTGAATTCTTTACACGAATGTGACTTTCCGCGATATATTGTTGATTGGGTAGCAGAGTTTCTAAAATCGAGAGAATTTTATTGTGCAAAGGATGGATGTCACTCATCTAAATTCAAACAGCAACGTGGAGTACCTCAAGGGGCGGTCCTATCTCCGCTGTTATTCAATGTGTTGATGAGCTCAATTCCCATTGAACGAGATATCACTGTCTACATTTATGCAGACGACATTGCATTTTTCGTTGCCGACAGTGACATTTATTCTTTGCATCAAAAATTGCAAAAGTACATGTATTCTCTTGAAATTTGGCTGCATTCAATTTCATTGTCTCTAAACATCAGTAAAAGTGCGCTCCTGGTGTTCCCTATAGCAGATTCTATTCAAATTTCAGTACTTTATAATCAGGAACCGATTCCACAAGTAGAGTCTATCAAATATTTGGGCATTATTTATAACGAGAAACTTAACTGGAGCCCTCACATAGACTATAACGTGGCAAAGGCACAACGAGCTTCAGGCTTATTGCGAAGGTTGAGCAACAGAAAATATGGGTTACGTAGACACACCTTATTAATGATATATAAAATGTACATGCGCCCAATACTCGAATTTGGGTGTATATTATTTTCGGGTGGCCCTACGTACAAAATTAAACCGTTAGTTCTATTAGAGCGAGAAGCGTTACGGTTGTGTTTGCGACTCCCCAGGTATGTCGCTATTAATGTACTATATCAGGAAGCTCGCATACCAACTATTCTTTGCCGATTCCGTATCTTAACAGTACAAACATACTTGAAATTTTACGGCTTATCAGCGAGACGGTCTGCATATGCCTTTATTAGTGACCCCGACGCCTTCTTCCTCGCTCACTGGCCACGCTTTCGTACTCCCCAGATTATTTTTGTACAAAAGAAACTTGAAAGCATAAAGGTGGATATCAGATCGGTAATTGGAACCAAAGCATTAAATCACAATATTACGATAGAATGTGATGAAATTTTTCCCCCACTATCTAAGTTTCAATCTTCGAGTTACTTAAATGACAGGTTAGAAGACTACATAGCTCATGCGGAAATAAAGAACATAATAGCCACAGACGCTTCTGTGAATAAAGAAAAGGCAGCAGTAGGAATCGTCTCAGATTACCTCGGTTGGTCATTCTCGGTAAGACTACCAGACTTCACTCCGGTTTTCGAAGCTGAGCTCCTGGCTATTATTTTAGCGCTACGAAAACTTCCTTCAAACGAAGAGAGTGCAATGATAATTACTGATTCTCTTTCGCTGTGTACTACTCTCACAGCTTCAGAACAATCAAGAGCTCTAGCGACATTACAAACATTAGTTCCACCTCATGTGAAGTTCCTGAAGTTAGTCTGGGTCCCGGGACACTGTGGCATACGGTTGAATGAAATAGCCGATTCACTATCTCGAGCCACACTTGATGGCCCTGTGATCTCGGTACTACCAGAATCGGAACACATAGTGTCGATCAGATATAGAAAATGGGCTATTTATACGGATATTATGGAAAATATTACTAAATATACGGACTATCAGCACCTAACATACCCCTGGAAACCTCAGTGGAGTCAATCTAAAAAGTTAGAAGTTATTTTAACCAAATTTCGATGTCGTGTCCCTCCATTAAACTTTTACTTGCACAGAGCTGGTCTGGCGATATCCCCCCTGTGTCCATTCTGTGAAGAAACGGAAACAATAGAGCATTACTTTATAACATGTAAAAACTATTCATTAATTAGGAAAATACTTTTAATTGTTCCGTTTCAAGCAGTAGGTTTAAATTTAACTGCAGATAATGTTCTAAGTTTCGGTGCCTTTAGCTTGGGACATTGCCACAGGAGCGTATTCGATGCTGTATGCAATGTCATTCGAGAATCAAAGCGCATGTCATAATAATGCCTGCTTATATATATTTCTGAAGACACTTGTCTAATTTTGAATGAAATTTGCATATTCATTTGATTGTGACCGGGTGAGATAAGCTCGATTGTCTGGTCTACTCAAAATTTCTGTCTTCCACTGTAGTATTACCTCACCTTTTCTCTTCTTGATTCAATCTTCAATTATTTGTTTAGTTTAATATTCCTTTTTAGTTAATTATTATTTTCTATTACATCATTAGTTTTTTCATTAAGGATAAACCTTTTAATATATCTCATATAGGATACTTCTAGATTTCATGGCCAATCCCCCATAGTGGGTATGTGCCAGTGCGAAGGGGCAACAACAACAACAACAACGGAACACACCTAGCTCGTCTTTGTGCTTTTCTGGATTTTTCGCCGCAGTTGTGGGGTCTATCGCCCCATATATCGTGGTGATGGATGTTCAACCTCACAAAGCACCGTCCAAGTCCGGTTCGACCATGGGGACTGCTTCGAGGAAGCGAGGAAACGCGTCTAGTGAGAGTGAGGACACTGAGCTGTACTCCGCATCAAGCGACGAGTCCTTGGACAACGGCTTCCAACCCATCCTATACCGCAAGGCTAAACGACGGATCGTCAATGCATCTTCGGCATCAAGCACGACCACCGTGAAAACTGCCCCTCAGCGATGGCCTCACTCTATCCTGTTTGTGCCGCTGAAGGCTACCGACAGTCTACGCGGGCTGAACAGGCAAGCGCTCTTTGTGTATCTCGAGAATATCACGCCAAATCAGATCAAAGAAGTACGTCTAAACGCAAGAAGGAACATCTTGGCAATCGATGTGCTGAACCCACGTGCACGAAACGCGCTTCAGAAAGTAACGCAACTGGGTAACATCAATGTCAAGGCTATAATACCAGGTGATAGCACCACTTCAAGAGGAGTCATTTATGACATCGCCACTGAAATTCCAAACTCAGATCTCTCAGTGCTAATAAGACCGGCAAATGAAGATAACGTCATTGTCAATGTCAGCGGCCTTGGTAACACACAATGTGTGAGAATTACGTTCAAAGGGGACTGTCTCCCCTCCCATGTGAAGGTTGGCCACTTTCGTCACCAGGTCCGACCATTTATTCCAAAACCTATGCAATGTCATAAGTGCCAGAAGATCTGCCATGTGCAGGGAGCGTGCAGGAACTCCGAAGTGTGCCCCCGATGCTCAGAACCACACACCAAGAACAAATGCAGCGCAACCATACTAATGTGCCCTAATTGTCAAGGTGCCCAAAGTGCATCTTCCAAAGACTGTCCACGCAGAAAGAAGGAGTTTACTATTCTTAGACAAATGGTGCGAGACAGCTCTACCCACAAAAAGGCCGCGGAAAAAGTCCGGCGAAGACGACGACGTTACCGTTGAAGACCTTCGCGAAGAACACAGTCAACTACAAGAAGTAAGTCAACGCATCTGGGAACGGTGCCCACTGCAGGGTACACCGCGGCGAACGCAGACGTTGGAAGAGAGAAAACAAGTAGATCTCTCTCTACTGAAGACTGGCCGCCACTTACGTGCACGCAAATTGTGGAAGAACCGCATCAGAAGCCGCATTCATCAGAGCTAGCTGCGACAACAGAGGAGCAGCGGCACTTGGATAAGCAAGTCATTGCTCTTCTACGACCCATAATTAATGCCATTCGCACGGTGTCAAACAACATGCGCACAACGTCGCCCAGAAGTGCACTTCAAGTACTGGACGCTCTGAGTCCAGTACTGGCGGCTCTTGAGTAGATAATGGCCCACCAGCCACTGTCTTTCAGGGAAGAGGTTAAAAAAGCAACAATTTTTCAGTGGAATGCACGGGGACTGAAATCATGCATTGCAGATTTCCGTTGGTTCGTTTCCACTAATATGTTTCCCATCATCATCCTCTGCGAGCCATATTTATTGAGCGCTATCAGACTCTCCGGATACGAATCATTTATGTCGGCTTGTTTTAGTGGAAACAGCAAGGTCCTGCTGTTTATTCGACGTGACCTGACCTACAATCTGCGGTCTGTGCCACCTGACAACGATAAGCAATATATATGCTTAACAGTGAAGAAAAAGGGTGTTATTGTCACTGTTGTCGCTGCATGCCTGTCGCCATCAAGTAGATTTGACCACAGAAGACTAGGACACATCCTATCATCCACTCCTGGCCCATGGGTGATCATCGGAGACTTCAACGCCCACCATACGCTATGGGGGAGCCCGAAGATCAGCGCAAAGGGTAGAAGTCTGATGACATTTGCTTCAGACAACGAGCTGTGCTTGTTAAATGATGGCAGCCCAACATTTTTACGTGGCCCTGGATACAGCAGTTGCCTTGACTTGGCTTTTGTTTCTCGAGGTCTCGTCAGATGTGCCGGATGGTTTGCGGACATAGAAACACATGGGAGCGACCACATTCCCACATATGTAAAGATCAGAGGATTATCACCTTGCAAGGTACGCGAAACTATCCAAAGAGTGGACTGGACCAAGTTTGACTCTCTCATGGAAGAACGCTGTCAACAGAACACCTCATTTGACTTAGAAGAGGTGATCAAGTCCAATGTGCAAAACACAGTGTGCACCCTCACATGCTATTCGAAAGTAACCGAATTTGATGTGGAACTAGAACGACTTCGGGCTCTCCGACGGCGTGCGGAACGAAGATACCGACGCACGAAAGCAATCGACGATTCACGAATTGCTAGACGTCTTCAGAAGAATATACAACGCCGCATAGACAAGCTAGAGTCACAACGTTGGGCAGCCTTCTGCGCGTCGTTAGATCCTCGCAATCCTTTATCACACTTGCGGAGGACAATAAGAGGGCTCCGGACAGCTCCCATTCAGCGGTCTTCATTCAAGGCTCTAGCCCTCTCTCAACAGAGATCGGAGGTTGACGTGGCAAAAGAGTTCTGTGCCAACTTATCTGGTCAACTCGCAGATCCTAACATCTCCACGCTCTCACGTGGTGGCACGACATCACACAATCACCACATGGACCAATTTTTTTCTATTGATGAGCTTAAAGCAGCACTGGCTTTGTGTAGACGGACATCAGCACCCGGGCCTGATGGAATATCATACAGAGCACTGTGCCACCTTGGTGAGTGTGCGAAGAGTGCTCTCCTCGAGATATACAACAATTCATGGCGAGAGGGCACCCTCCCAGTTAACTGGAAGACGAGCCGTCTGGTTCCATTACTGAAGCCTCGCAAGTCACCATTGGTGCTCACATCATACCACTCGATTGCACTGGCTAGTTACTTGGGCAAAGTGATGGAGAGGATGGTACTTGGACGGCTAGAATCGTTCCTGGAGCATCACGACATCTACCTGGACGCTATTACGGGATTTCGCCGTGGCCGGTCATCAATTGATAGCGTCATAGACCTGGTCAGCTACGTGCAACACGAAAAAGGCCGTAAGCGTCTCGGCGCTTCTTTAATTCTTGATGTTAAAGGGGCGTACGATAACGTCACACATGAAGCTGTCCTCACCGCTCTCAAGGAGGTAGGAGTGGGTGGTCGGATGTTTCAGTGGCTACGCAGCTATCTCTCTGAGCGATCTTTTTTCGTGAGAACCGAGGATGGTGACACTTCGCTACATTACAGCCACCATGGTGTTCCCCAGGGTGGCATACTTAGCCCTGTACTATTCAACCTGACGCTAATAGCTCTCAATGAGCATCTGCCAAGTGCGGTCAGATTGTCAATGTACGCGGACGACATCTGCGTTTGGACGTCTGCAGTAACACGTCTACAGCTGCGAGCGCGCATTCAGAGAGCTGCTACTCAAATTGCTATTTACCTCCGTCAACGAGGTCTGGACATTTCCTCTGAGAAATGTGCACTTGTGGCATTTACGCGCAAACCAATGCAGAACTACAGCGTTCTGATAAACAGCGAAAGGATACGTCACCTCCGATCATACAAGTTCCTAGGTGTTATAATTGACAGAGACCTCTCATGGAGCTCACATCATGTATTATACATGAAAAGGCGATTAACAGGCATCTGTCATTTGTTCAAGTTCTTCGCTGGAAAGAACTGGGGAATGTCCACAACTGCTATGTTGCGACTATACAGGATTCTTTTTCTTGTATTCCTTCGGTACAGCCTACCTGTGTTAACCAACGCAAGTAAAACAAGCATACGAATGCTTCAAAGTGTCCAGGCTCAAGCACTCCGGATATGTTTAGGCTTGCCCCAAAGTGCGTCAACAGCGGCAACTATCGCCATCACAAGGGACAACCTCATCAAGACCCACATTAATGTGGAAGTGCTGAGGACACATACACAACACCTTGCTCGAACTCCTCGACATCACCTAGACTCTCTACCAGTGGTCCGACCATGCACATCTTACTGCAAAACAGTGACCTAACATGGTGAGTTGATCCCAACTTCGTTCTCTCCTGCTGCTAGACCTGTGACTCCACCATGGTGCCTCGCTCAACCAATGAATAATATTAACATACCTGGCGTCCAGAAAAAGGCCAATTTGTCGTCACCGGCTCTTAAACAGCTCACACTACTTCTCTTGTATGAGAAATGCCAAGACTCCACACATATATACACTGACGGATCGGTTCAGCCGGACAGCTCTACAGGAGCAGTAGTGATACCAAGATTGGCCACGACAATTAAATTCAAGACATCTCACGCAACAACATCAACAGCAGCAGAATCGGCAGCACTTCGTACCGCGTTGCAATTTGTAGTTGATCAACCTACACGCAAGTGGACTATTTTCTGCGACTCGAAGGTGGCACTGCAGTCTCTACTATCAGCCTTACGCCATGGACCACACGAGCAGCTGGTACTAGAGATAGCAGAGGTTATACACCACCTGACTGAGAAAGGGCACCAAATTCAATTTCAGTGGTTTCCCAGTCACTGAGGAATCATCGGCAATGAACGGGCAGATGAAGCTGCCCGCTCAGCCCACACAGAAGATCATAAACTACGACTACCACATTCTAGGACAGATGCTGCACGAAAGCTTCGCAGGCTTGCTCGCCAGCAAACCACACCACAATGGAATCAGCCACACTTCAAGCATGCCCGACTGTACTCGCTTGACCCTATGCTAAGTCTTCAAGTCCCGTCGAGGCTTTGCCGAGCAGACCAGACCCTGTTATGTAGGCTGTGGTTGGGCGTTGCGTTTACCAACGCCTACGCTTTCTGCATTGGGATGGCCGACACCGCCGGCTGTGGCCACTGTGGCAAAGAGGAAACAATCCAACATATTCTTTGTGACTGCCTAGCGTATAGTAAACAACGACTATGCCTTCGCAAGGAACTCAACAAATTAGATGATCAACCTCTGTCGGAGCAGGGAATTCTGCAGTATCGACAGGATGCGACTTCACAGAAGAGGGCCCTGAAAGCGCTACTACACTTTTTGCGATCAACCGGCCTTACTGAACGGTTGTAGCTAGGACGCCCTTCCTGTGTGTGTTTTCATTTTCTTATGAGTGCGCGTGCGTTTTTTTTTCTCTATCTACCCCCTCTTCCTTGCCCCTACTTCCCCGCCCCCAGCGCTGGGTAGCAAACCAGATGCCAATATCTGGTTAACCTTCCGGCCTTTTCTTTCTCACTCTCTCTCTCTCTCTCTCTCTCTGTACGTTCTTTAAATATTTATGCTTATTCGAACTATACTACCTACAACTCAACACAGAGAAATTGATACACTTTAGAAAAAGAATGCAAAATATATGTGGGTGGTTGCCGAAGGATGCGTCTCTAGTGGTTGGAGTCCTTAGTGGAAGGCTTTGCTCACATTTCACATGTGCAGATACGTCATGTTTCTTTTTATAGAGAGGTCTGTTTGCTATTGGGCTGACGTTAAAGCTAAGTAATGGCTTCAAGTCATTTCCTATAAACAACACTACAATCACTGCCAGTATTTAGACCGGGCCTTCAGGTGCGCCTTCAGTATACGTGCAACCGCGAGAAATAGACAAAATAAGTGTTTAATAGAAACGCTGTCTGCCATAAAAACTACTTGTTTGATGCGAGATAGTTGTTACATAATGCTAAAAATAATTCTGAAAAGGATAATATTAAAACGGGCCACAGCCACAACTTGTTCGTTCTGTTTCGGCTCCGGGTCCTGCGGATCTCAGTTCGGTAGTGGGCCCCCATCATAAGACCCATCATCTAACAAGTTAGATGAGGCGCTCATAAGAACAACAATTTATTTACGTGGCTAGTAACTAATAATTTGAAAGGAGGTGATCATGTGATCAAGTATGAACTAGAACTTAAGAACTCTAGAACTGAAAGTATACAAAAGGCCTTCCGCTTATATAGCACCACCTTGCCAACCCTGGGCGTATTATCTGCGGCTTCAGGCAATACGGCGCTTGATTACCTAGGTGCTCCACCCACGAATGTGGCAAAAGACAACACACAATGAACGGGGAGAGGGAACAGAATATGGTCACGAACGCACTGCATCGACGTTTTTCACACGTCACCAAGATTTTGCGCACGTCCAATTATTCTAGATGACCTTGGTTTCCAAGAACTCATCCAGCAAGTAGGGTGAGGTTTGAAAGACTGGCTCCCGGTACACGTGGCCAAATAGCCTGACTGCGTTTGGGTAGGACAATGTAGTGGCCTGCCAGCTTATTGTCAAAACATGCCACTCCGTTTAGCCGATCCTATGGAGAGAGGCGGAAGGTGGAGTGGTCGACTAATTCATCGTCGTCGAGGCCCTGAGGCGTGCCCCCGTAAGGGATGCAGAAGATAGTGCCTTTTTTCTTTTCCTTCAACCACACATTCATTCCCTCGTCATTTGCTAGAAGTTACGGCTTAACTGCATATTTCTGGGACTTCTCTTCTCCTCGCAAGGTGCAGCCACAGCCGGTTTGGGTTTTAGCTTTCAGCCCAAACTGAAAGTATTACGCTGGTTCCGGTCTCTCCGAATTCACAGTCACCTCGATAGGGGCCCAGTTGCCTCCTTGTTTCCCTGCAAAGCCTTGAATGGAGTCGAGTTCACAATGGCCTTTCTTTGCTCGTGCGTTTTCTTAGCGCCGGACTGGTCCTAGGACCCCTAGTTCACTTTTTGCTGAAAGGAAATCAACCCGTACTGACGGCCCATGCTTGCTTAGAATGCGTCAAAATATTTTCGTCCAGCTCACAAAGGCTGAAAGACTTCAATAATGATGACGGTCATAACACTACCCACTCAGTACAAGCATTTCCCTGTACTTGCTGAGGATGCTTTTTCTCTGAACAAGTAAGTATCGCGGCAAAGTAACATTACCGTTGCCTAAAGTGACGCGTTGGCTGCTGTCAATGTGTGATTGTTTCACCTGTAGCTGTAGTCAAAAAGACAATAAAAAACACGCTTCAAGGCGTTGCGGCTATCACCGTGCACTGAGAATGGAGAGGTGGTTAGTTCGATTCACCGTGAGAGATGCTTGCGCGTTGGTTTCTTTCTTTGGAATCTCTTAGTATATTTTTCAACGTCACTGCCATGAAGAAAGTACGTCAGAGGAGCTGTGGCGGACACTGGCATAAAATGCTTTTTTAATAAAAGGACGGGATATTGCCGAGGCAAACACTCCGCACATTGACCAAACTTTTATGTCTGAAAAACTTTATGGTCTAACCACCTCCCGTCAAACGCTTACGTGTACATGGACACCATTGGCAAACGGCAATACCATGGCCGTTTACGCACACTCGCTGATTTCGAGCACTAGTAAGTGCTGATTAGTATTGAATAGCGTTCTGTAATGTTCAGTAGACGATTAATAATGATTATTCTTTGTATGTAATCTTAGGTCAATGTGATTCTCAGATAATAATCATTAATATCACCGATGATTAGCAAGTTTCTACTAAATATTGACCAATGGTAACATTGGGAAATTTCGGCGACATATTTCAAACTGATTAGCTCGTGCACTGGCTGACTATTCAGAGATGTCGGTTAAAATAGCTTAAATAGCTGTAAGCGTACTAGCTCGTGGTACCAGCCCATGGTGCTGATCGTTCTATAACCGCTGTTGAAACGCCAACATTCTTTTTATTCAATGCACAGACAGCAACATCACTTGGTTTTTCTTTGATTTTTTCTTTTAGTTGGCATCTAGTTCTATGGAATGGGCAGATATTTACTTTACCTTTGTGGTGAAGTACTACGCACATCGGTTGGACAGACGCTGCCTTTTCCATGAACTCCTGCGAAAAACCACACCGATAACCAGATTATCATGTCGATTCTAGCGCTCGCGCATGGAATGTTCGAGTTCGGGCGAAACCCAGCAGCAGACATGGGGCGGCCTTTTTCCAAGTCTTCCCACGAACAAATTTTCGGTCATTTCACCGGATCTCGGCATTTTATTTTGCTGCCGCTCGCCATAGCTTCAACACACGCTTCGTAGGTCTCCGTAGAAGCAGTCTGACACGCCACAAAGCTCGCAATAAACAGTCGAGAGGTCTCCCCTTCTTTTTTTTGAGTTGAAGCATAGAAGCATCACCACGGTGGATTGCGTCTTTAACAAATGCCCGCGAAAAGAGAAGAAAAAAATGGGGGGGGGGGGGAATCGTCAGACAGAAGACACTCGAGAATTCGACAGAGTATTCAGCTTTTAGAAAGCTTAGTGGGATGGAATGAACAAAAAATATAATAAAGTGAAAGAAGAGGATTCTGGGTGGTTAGAGGATTGATGATGCTCTAGTGAGAAGGAAAACAGAGACAGTTGTTAGAGCGAAAGTCGCAGAGACACAGAAAAGCTGGTCCAATTGTGTTTTGCGCACGGATGAGTTTAGCTGAAAGACTAGATGGTTCCCCGCATGGGACACATCTCGAATCGCTTCAATAGATTCTGTGTTAAAAACGGTATCAAGGGCCATGCAGGAGCATAAAAGATCCTTTATTCTCTGAACTAACGGGTGCCGGACATTAGTAAACAATTCTGAGTCACAATTATGTTATAGGAATGTTTACCAGGGGAAAAGCTTCACGCTAAATGAAAGAGAGATGGCTAGACAGACTTAAAAAGCTTTGTAACGTGGGCGACACAGCTGTTCAGTTAAAATGCGGGATTTGAATTCAAGTTTTACGACCAACACGTGGAGCTGAGTCAGAACTTAAGTGCGAGAGTGCCCAGACAGTATGGAGAATTTTTTTTACAAGTTAAAGAAATTTAGGGAGTACACACTGGTCTGTGTCCGGCTTTTCTTTCGGAGAAAATAAATAAATAAACAGCCTGGATCTTCTAGACGCCAAAGGTGATGGTAGTGTATAAACACATCTTGATATGCTGCCCTCTTTATGTCTTTGAGAAGCTGTGGGAAACTCAGCCACTCGTTATACAGTTGAGTGTCGGGCATTAAATGTTCCATTTTAAAGCCATCTGAAACAAAGTCCGATAAAAAAACTGAGACCGGGTGCGTTTCAATACACCTATCTAATGCATAAATTGGCAATTAGCGTAATGAATCATCGAGGATTTTTTTGTAGAATTTCATGAAATCAAATTTTTTTCAAGTGGGTCAGTGTAACGGGTGCCCGAAGACGAAACTGCTAACGAAAATGGCGCAAAACGTAGTTGTAGCAACACAGCTCTCCTACTTTCAGCACTTGATGTGAACAACTCTATGTATGTGTGAAGAGCTTTAAGAGCATGCTTGAGCTAGTATAGCGCATTACGGTAAAAAAAATGGCCCAGTAGACTGACACAAGAGGAAAAGTCTGCTCAGCCATTTATTTTTTGCCGTAATGCGCTGTATAGACCACTTCAAGTACGTCGAATCAACTCACCCAATCTTGAACACTTTAAGAGCTTGCACTGTTCTTTTCAATCTGCATCATCAGCGCGTTGAAACAGCTTCTCAAACATGTCACAAAGGATCACTTTATTGATTGCGAAATAATTAGGAAGCAACTAACCATTGCTTGAGGCAGAAGTATAGTTTTAGTAAGTGGTAGTTCATAGAGAGTCTTCATGTATCCGTCGCCTGCTCCCTAGCAACTCCTCGCTGGCTTTGTTCTATTGTTATTTTTCATTCTTTGAGGAATTTCGTGTACGTGGTGTACAGTGTACATTTAACGTTATCCATCTGCTTTTCGATAACCACATAACAATGCAGATGAGTCAAGTCAAGACAAGGAAATAACAGAGATAACAATTCCCAAACTACTCCAGCGATGTCATTGCTACTGCGGGCACGGCAACAAAGAAATGATGCATATAGTTGGTGGCTGGCAGCCTCATCAGCTCCTTTTCTCCACCTGAGGTATCATGGGTATTCATAGTATTCTTGTCGTTGTGATTCCTTTTGCTGTCGGAGTTGTTTCTCGATATGTCAGTAAGCATCCTGTCGATGAAAGAGGCAGCGCGACAACGTCACAAAAACACAGTTGGGATATATTCGGGAAAAAAAAAGACCAAGTAAGATCAAGAATGAAACAGAAAGTACAAAACATTCGGCTGATTCTGGAGCAGCTTCATCACAACAATTATTGACACTGCGTACAGGATGCGGCTGCAATATACGCATCGGAATAGCATCATACGCAAGCTCGGTGTAAACGATGTCAGAATGTGCTTAGCGGGGCATTTCGGTAGGTTGTGAAGAGCCGTCTGGCATACATGTCGTGGCTGCTAGATTCGGGAAAGCGTACTCGCGTGCCTTTATAGCATGCACGTCGTACCACAAATTGCGGATTCACGCTCACTTGTACGTTCGTCGTGAATGGGCGATTGCGTCCCATCCAGGTAGATCCAGCTGGTAGTAGCCTATCAGCAATTAACTTCACTGAGTCGGAAAGACCATATGAGGAAGAAAGGATCCGCGCATCAACAAAATATCCCAGAAGACACCGTGCAGAGCAGCATTCTTTCTCTTATTCCATATCTCTCTCTCTCTTCCCACCAACCCCTATACCTTTACTCCCATCAAACATATTTTTTCTGCCACTTCAACAAAGCTTACATGTGAAGATGAAAAATGAAGACTTGCTGATTTGCAGCCTACGAACTTATCGTTCCTGCCATCTTTCGCTCACTGTGGAAACAGTAACTCCATTGCAGATTGTTATATGTACTCCCAGGCGCATAATAAAGCATATCAATGAAGTTTCCTTTATATCTGTTATAGTTTTAATTCTTACGTATACTTAAGACCAAAAAGACAGTAATGGAACTGTGGCTTGGCGGGTGGAAGCCCTCCTTCGGGCGAGCTATACGGTGTCTTACTCCGCCTAGATAATCACAGGAAAGTCGCCGTAGCTTCCAAGTGTGCGCCTCCGCAGGCATGTGTATGCATGGGCGTGTGCAGTGACCCTCCAGAGCTCATGAATATTTTGGCGCGTTATCGTTGATGGGCTTGGTGTATTCAGGCGTGAACGAGACCGTCGTGGCTCTCCTTATACGCTGCTTTTCTGTGCAAATGGCTGCTACGAAAGCAGCGGAACGTCTCTTTGTTTTGTTTTTCTTCTTGCTGAAGAGGGTTCCATATCCGTTCCTTTAGAATTGCACCTGAAGCTCTGTAGCGGTGCTGACTAGGCAGCAAGAGGCAGGTCGCGAGCGTCTTGTCGAATTGAAGGTTTCAATTTCGGTGCCGCAGTGAGCCGATCCCTCTCCGAGGGGCGGTATAGCTAACATTTCCTCCCATTGCCTCGACAAATAACCACGGTTCCCCGTCCGGGATAGTACTTCTCCATGGATCTTCCCCCTACATCACTCTACGTGCTTCTTATATTGACTATGCCTGGGGGAAATGGTTATATGTGCCCTCTACTGCCATCTCCCTGCCTTCCCACTGTGTGTGTATGTGTATTTGTGTATTTGTATGCATGCGTGTGTGTGTGTGCATGTGTGCATGTGTGTGTGCGCATGCACACACACATGCTTTTCTCTCACGAAGTACCCGAAGTCTTCCTGTGCGCCAAGTGCTCGAAGGAGCTTTTTCCGCGTATGCCCCCTTTAATAGAATCGCATTAGCAGACCAACGTTTGGCGTAAGAGAATACGTAATGTTTGCACAAGAGCGAACTATGTTTGAATTCTCAATCCTTTTATATGAGACAGCTGCTATGAATTGCAAATATGTCACTGCATTTTAGCGTTTCGCATCATACTAATAATCAAAACTCTTCATGTCTTTATACTTTGATGAAACTTAAAAACTGTCACTTCACAGTTTTTACGTTTTCTCTAAGTAGAAACCTTGCACTATAGGTCGGCTGGAGAGTTCACGTTATTAGTATAAAAGTCCACCCAGCCAGCTATATCTGTCGAACATGTTCACCTTAAAGTGTTGAAAAGAAATGCAAAGATGCAGTGTACACCGTGCTTTCTATTTTGTTTTTCGCGATTCACCCAAGTGATACGCTGAACCTTCCGTGTAAAAACCAACAGAGAATTAGACATTTTTTAGTGATGACATTGCTAAGGGTTTCCTGACATGGTACCGAACTTTGGGTAAACGGAACATTTAATTAATTTGTATTCAGTCCAGACAGCCGCCAGTGTGCTACCCAATATGGGCGTCATTGTGGGTTCAGGATGACTATGTAAATATACGCTCGTTAAGTTGTTCATTCTGTGGAGATCCAATGACACTTCTTAATACCTGCTGCATTCGTTTTCGTACAATCCCACACAGCTTGTATATTGTATTAGTGCTCCTGTTGTAATAAATAATTTGTCTTATGCTCTTGGGACGTTCCTTTGTTGTCGATGCTACGACGAAAGGATAAACGTTTCCATAGAAATAGAGCGTGGAGAGCGCCACTCTCAACCGCGTAATTTAGTGCAAGCTTGCCGTAACACTGCCGCGTTAGATCAATAAAAATTAGGGCCGCACGTAGCTCTCGCTCAATTTGTTTCACTTATCTTCGTTTTTTTTGCTTTCTTTCACTGAAATTCATTAGTGGCCCTCCTAAGTAATATCAATATCTCTAGCTTCTTTTTTTTTTCGTTGAGTTCTCGCGCCCAGTGGTTCGAATTTGTTTACAATGTGACGCGGAAGCATTTGTTTCCATTGCCATGAGGCCCCGTCTTTTATAAGCTGAAACGAGGCACGGCTGTTGTGTTTTTAATTGTGGGCATGCATAATTGATTTCCTTTCTAATTAGGTACACGAAATATTAATTGATAATCGCAGATGACACGCATTTCGAGCTATGCGCTTATGCATTAACAATAATACTAAGCACGTAGAAGGCTTATGTTGATCTCTAAAATATATTTGACGCAAAAATGCCGATTATAAACATATGAATGCGAGGGAATTCACAATTAGGAATCCATCATTTTTTCAAATATGTGTATCCAGCAGATATTTTATGAAGTTAAAATAAATGAAAGTAATTATACATATTCAATTAGAAAGCAAATCGGAAGATAACTAGAATTTCAGTGCTGCTACTTTTAGAAACAATTATTGGTGATTTTTTTCTTCATACAAAACGAAAGAACAAAACTGAAGGGGAAGATACATGCCCCAAGTTTTCCTTCGACCAACACACACATGCACGCACGCACCCACACACAAGGGAAGTAATGTTGAGACAGAACAATAATTTTTACGTTGATTCAGTCAGTGCGGTCCTGATACCTGAACCTGAAAGCAAATTCAAGAAGCAAACATAGCAAAATAAAAGGCAAATGCAAAGACAACCTTTACGCACGGTATTCTGTACAATCTTATTGATGTTGTTCGAGCCACGCACATTGTAATCAACCATGGCAATATTGCAAGCTGCCTTGAACACCAAAGTGCATCCCGTTTTTGTGTATGATTTGTGCATACTGTTTAATGCATCATTTTACAATCGCAACAAACATTAAGTGATAGATGTGAGAACTCAGATATATCAAGAAATAAGTAGACAAAAATGAATTTTATAGAAACTGAATAATAAATGGGTTTGTGGTATTGTTTGTATTTGGTTGATAAGAAGAATAAATTTTACGATTACATGCATGATTCCGATGCTATTGAACGCCAATGTATGCAAGTGAGTGGTGTCAGCCTGCCGGTCTTCTTGCTGCTTCTTTCTTTATTTCAGAAACATGAACACAGGTTTTAAACATGGTTTCTTTCCTAATGCATTCGCAAACTTTCAGTCGAATTTGACTTTACATCAGAAGAGGGGGTGCGAAGAGGGGGGGGGGAGCATTGGACGAGGGAAAAAAAAAACGTCGGAGTTTCGCTGCAAGGGCGAAGCAATGAATGCCATAACAACAACTTGGAATAAACGCGTTTAAACGGCAAGCGGATAGAAACGTGCAACGCGCTGCTCACGGACAAATGACTCTCTAGAGCAACATACATTTGATGAGAGCGAACTAATGACATTTACAACTCTACACGTAACGCACTGTTTAAAACAAAAAAAAACGACGCACGAAACGTAATCACAGGTACAGATGAGTGCAAATTAATAAGTACCCCCCTTTTACTTCGTTGTGTATGAAAAGCGCGCCTTTTTTTTTTTTTTTGCCAACGGGGCCTGTGTAGTGAGCGAAGTGACCTTTGTGGGCCCGGCAACTAGAACGCAATTTTTCCTGTGAAAGCCGAAGGTGCGCGATTCTCCGCCACCAAAGGATAAGCGCACGCACACAAGCATATTTGCCCTCCACGGGGCAAAGTACGCGTGGGAGATTAACTTGCGTCAGTGCATCGCGAGTAGCTGGGTGCCGAGCGCGCTTTCTTTTTTCTTGAAACTTCTTTACACTACACTAATACGACCTAAACTTGAATATTCCGCTGCAGTATAAGATCCTAGTCATGCCAACCTAATACACTCTCTTGAAATGGTACAGAATAACTCAATTCGTTTTATACTTCCTAATTACAGCAGGACAGCTAGCATAACAGCCATGAAATCTAGCCTCAACTTACCTTCACTTTCATCCCGTCGTAAAATGTTTCGTCTCCACTTGTTTCACAAAGCTGTTTCATCACACATCGCTGCGGGACGGTCTTATCTTGCCTCCTAGTTATATCTCACCCCGGCTGGATCATTCTCATAAGGTCGGGTTGCCTTCTTGCAGGACTCGCGCCTTTTCTCAGTCTTTCATACCTCTCACCTCCGAGGACTGGACCCGGCTTCCCGCATCAGCGGCAACCATTGTAAATCACCTTCATTTCAAAAGTGTCTTAGCTAGTTATGTGTAATTACAGCCAACAAAGTATTGTATTACACGATGCTGTGTTGTTCCTGTACAGTATTTATTTTCTTGTCGGTTTTTCTGTCTTGATGTAATTCTCATCATTCCCGCGTTTTTGTTTGCTATAAAGCCTGTTAGCTAACCTGTATAATTAAGATCTTCTGCTCGATGTAAGATTCGCCACTGCATTTGTAAAAAATTTTGTCTTTTCTTTCGCAACCACTCCCCTCTGTAATGCCGTTTGGCCCTGAGGGTATTGCAAATAAATAAATAAATAAATAAATAATTTCCTCATCTCGCTGGTAATGCTGAAAACACTGTGATATTACCCCCGAGATCGCCATCGGCAGCGGTAAGTGGTAGATATAAAATAATTGCAAATCTTGCGTACAGTGGGAATCGGTGATATGCGAAGCACGAATGAGGAAGGTTGATATGCCACTTTGAAATCAGCACAAGGTTATGAGGCGGACGTAAATTAGGCCGTACATGACTTTCATATCATGATTATTATGTCTGGACGCGTTATTTACATTCGTCGTCTATTCACGTCACGTGATACCAAATTTGGTAAATTTTGAGCTAACCAAACGGCCGCGAGCGTGCTATGAGCGTAGCATATAGTCATGTTTTACATGACACGCTCGCCATGATTATCATGCTTGGACAAGTTATTTACGTTCGTCGTTCATTCAGGTCACGTAACACCAAATTTGGTGTTTGTGAGGCTAGCCACACGGCCGCGAGCGCATCATGACCATGGTATGTTGTCATGTTCTGGCATATGACATGCGTGTCATTATTATCACGTTTGCACCAGTCATATACCTTCGTCATCCATTGACGTGATGTAATAGCAAATTTGGTATTTGAGAAGCTAGCGAAACAGCCATGAGGGCATCATGAGCGTGGCATGTGGTCATGTTGTTACATGACACGCATTTTATGATTATCATGTTTTCACTAGCCATATACCTTCGTAATGCATTGACAACCCGCAATACCAAGTTTGGTATATGTGAAGCTAGCGAAATGACTGCGAGCGCACCATGAGCGTGGCGTGTAGTCATGACTCATGGCTTTCATAAAATGCAAGTCATGATTCACATGTTAGGTTTTTCACTTGTGTTTGCCATGCAGTCATGTCATACCATGCCAGTTTTCCAAGAAGTCATGTGAACGAGACCACTGCAAGAGCAGCAAGACCATGAAATGTCAATCATGAGAATAATGACATAGATGTCATGATTTTCATCTGATGACTAGTCAGTCATGCTCGTCATATCGCCATGGTATGGCATACCAATTTTGATATTGATACCATTATCGAAATGGTCAACAGAGCTAATAGACGTAGGCGGCTAGATAGATAGATAGATAGATAGATAGATAGATAGATAGATAGATAGATAGATAGATAGATAGATAGATAGATAGATAGATAGATAGATAGATAGATAGATAGATAGATAGATAGATAGATAGATAGATAGATAGATAGATAGACGCTCAAAGTCGCCGAGGTTCGCTAAGAAATGCTTCGCATTTAATAGCTTGCCGTGTGAACGTTGAAGAAGGTGCTATTTCGTGGTTCAGTCGCTAACGCCACGCGCTCACAAGCAGGAGGTTGGACGTTTGATTCCGCGCGCCATAGTCTTTTTCTGTACTATTTTTCTTTCTTGCGTTTTCGACTACATAGACACGCATACATATTTGAAAAATTACGGCAGCAAAAACCTGCAGATGGTCCATATAATTGCTATCGCCATAAAATGACTCAAAAGGCTCGAACACATAAAAACAGCTGTTAGTAAGTGTTCAGATTGCTACCAGCTTACACATTTTCGTTTTCGACGTTCTGCTTTATACTTTATGTGTTTTTTCTTACAAATAGAAAGCGAGCTTTGCAAAGATTGTGCTTTGCCTGAAAGAGTTGCTATGCCTTTCAAGTACATTATAATAATGCTATTGATGTATATTTTATAGCATTGACTGACAAAGGCACTTGAATTTTTCTACCAGTTAAAAACGTGCGATTGATGTAGGCCATAATATTCGTTTTTTATGATAATAGCTCTCTATAAACGTAATCATAAATGTACTAAAGCTTTTGATGGCTGCTCAAAGACGAAGAATAAGAATCCGTAAGCCTACAATCTTGTTTCTGTACTGATACTGTAGCAGTGAAGCTATAACGTACAGAAAGTGGTTTTATTATCGACAAATTTTGTTGTTGCCATAATGACCTTCCCAGTCAAAAATAATCTGAAGAGCCTATCAGGAGCAGCTTTATAGGGCCAGTGAACAGGCTAGCTGTAAGACGGTGAGTTGGGCCAGTTGGTTGGGATCCATCGTGAACTTGTTAGCAGAGCAACACTAGAAGCACAGGGCAGGGAAGGAGCAAAAGAGAAAAGAAAAGACGGTGCCATCTATTCTCTTTCGCTCCTTCCCTGTACTGTTTCTTCACGATGGTTCAACACGATAGTTCAACAGACTCACACTTGTTCTACACCCCCCAAGGAAGCTCGGCAATTTGTAAAGTAGACGTTTTTGAATTATTACAGCACCACACAGAGCCTCCATTTTGAAAAAAAAATACATTCCCGCGCTCCTTTACTACGCGTGACCAATCTGCCTTTCACATACAGTGACGCCAAGTCACCGAGCAGTGACTTGACGGAGATCGCAGTTTATAGATCCAGCTTGTAGAAACCAGTCACGGCGAAGGACTACGACTTCCCTTCTCTGTGAGGAAGAAGGGTGGCGATGCCGCGCTAAAATTTGCAATCAGTTTAACCAATGTTTTCACTCCTGTAAATTTCTTAACATAGAAGGTATCTGCAAAATTCTTACGGCAGCATGTTCACAAATAAAAAACTGCACATAGTTCTTGCTATAAAAACTTTTTGGGACGGGGGGTTGTTTGCTGGCTTTTTAAGAATTTCAAAGGCACCTATTCGAGCGTAGAGCAATACAGCTAAAGGGCGGGGGGGGGGGGGTGGATTGGAAGAGAAAGGCAACGCAGATGGCGGGAACATTAATCAGTCTAAAACACTGGGGCACTACACTACACTAGGTAAAAGGATGGGACTTTTTTGAAAATAGAGATAGAGAGAAAAAGAGAGATATACCAACACGCGTGCACAATGTACAAAGTCATATGCGCCACAGTTACGATACTTCCTTCGGTCTATAACTGCAGGTGCATGCCATGTCTCATCTAAAACATAGCGAGAAATGAAGAGAATGCACCAACACGTTCAAGAACTGTTTAAATGAAAAACATTTCGTTACATGAGATGTACGTGCTACACAGTTAGAGCGAAGTGATTAAGAAAACTCTCTTAGGTCTTATGAAAGAAGCATGAAAACCGAAGATAAATTCACAATAATAAACGTCGGGTTCCAAAAGAGAGTCCATGTTCATTGAGAAACAAATTTGATTAGCGTGAAGCAACCGAGACACTTATGGTCATTGCCGCGGTGCTTTAATTGGGAACTTAAGAAGTCGAAACACGAGTTTGCGAGATATGTTTCCCGAAGGAAAAAGTGAATTGAAGTCAAGAAATGGTACGATTTGAAACAAGTTTCTCCGAGAAATTTCAATACGATACTTTTTTGTGCAGGTAATACAGGAAAGAGAAGAGTTGCGCTGGAAAGAAATTTGATTATTCGGGTACAGAAGGTATCTGCCTAGGCCTTGTATGCGCTTGAACGTGTGGTTCGCGGACCACTGTACTTAGTAATTGAAATGGCCACGAGCGTATTGAGTTTTAGTCTTATTCTATAGGGTGACTTTCGTTTTCAAGTTGATATTGATGGGAAGCGCACCGGACTTACTGCGCATATTAAACCTATCCAGCTAAAACACCATTTTGAAAGAAAAGTGCAGCTGATGGTGATTTATTAGTGCACACCACACCTTTTGTGTCTACAAACTTGATCGTGCCTCTGATTGTCATATCGCAGTCTTACTGCTATTATTACTATTATCTGCAAAAGCGATAAAGGGGAAATAGTCACCAACGGTAACAATACGAAGCGAAAAGGAAAAATGGGAAGTTGAGACTGATTTTGGGGCAGCAAACAGCGAAATAAAAAAGAAAAGGTGCGTGAAGTGGGTTCGATACTAGTGTGGGGGGGGGGGAGAAGGGAAAGTAATCAGTTATCACGGATGTACATAAGTTGCTAACGTCTTAAAATGCTGTGCAAAATGACTGAAAAATTTTGTCGCGTGCATTATTTACAGGGCCTGTGAGAGCGCGGCATTGAATTGACTAAGCGCAACTATGAACAGCAAGTCGCTCGGTAGAACGAAATTACATGAAGTGTGCAATGGCCACCGCTTTATGTACGACATACTGTGTTGACTGATATTATGTCTCACCTACCAGTTCACTTTTATCAATGATAGTTGCAGTTATACGCCGTGGAAATTTACAGCTGTACCAGGATCTTAGAAACGCCAATCTGACTGCTTTTGGTACTTCGTAATCAATCAATGAAATATTGTCATCTTCGTTAAGACTATTAAAACACCACAATCCATGATTATTTACGTGCAGCAGCTCTCACAACTGCATTGTACAAAACCACAAAACAGCAAAAAAAAAAACTCATTTCTGTCTGAGCCGCGTGTGTAGCAGTACTCACATCTTTGCAATCGGACATGAAACAGACGCCATGCTAGCGATGTAATCAATTTGGATCATATAAGGCCCATGACTGCGGCGGGAATGCGGCACGTAGACTGTCCACATTTCGTTGGTGCGAATAGTGTGTTTAGGTTAGAAGAGAATAATGATTTTAATTGGGAAATTTCTAATCGAATTCGAATAATACATATACCATTTTTTATTAGAAAAAAACGGGCATATATGTCATGACTTAACTAATCTGCCCAATATATATAAAAAACTGAAACAAGGCTTGTGAGAGAGTTTTTTTTTGTTCAAACAGTGGGAACAACTTTGAATAGTATCAATCAATCAATCAATCAATCAGTTTATTATGATGTCATAAAAGGATGTTACAGGGAGTAAAATATACAGACGAGGGTCCCAAAGTACAAGACTGCAACGGGACCCTCGGTGATGATTACAAATAATAAAAGCACAAGCAGCTGTTAGAATCATGGAAACAAAAATATATAAAGCAGAATGAAAACAAAAAGCCATGGAATAAAAAAAAAACAAATAATACAGCATAAAACAACACAAAGAAGATAGATCAACTATTTAACAGGTACTCTTTTAATGAGCTTTTAAATGAAAATAAATAAACTTTGCATTTTAGCGAAGTGGGCAAATTATTCCATATGGTGATGGTACAGAAGAGAGAAGATGATTTACCATAGTTAGTACAAACCTTAGGAAGTAAAAAGTTATTATTAGCCGCAAACCTAGTTGTGTTAGTATTAACTAACATCTTAGGATGAATGAAATTAGCAGAAAGTTGATTTCTTATTTGTTTATGCAGAAACATAATTAGATTAAACCTGAATAGATAGCTAACAGTTAGGATTTTATTGCATTGAAGAAGGGGAGCAGCGCTACTGTCGCGAGAACAGTTAAAAATAGCGCGAATAGCTCGATTTTGTAAATGTTGTACGGATGAAACATGACACTGGTAAGTATTCCCCCATGATGCGATGCCATAAGTGATATGAGAATGAATGAATGCGAAGTAAAGTGAAAGGAGTGCTTTATGAGAAAAATATGAGCGAGTTTTGAGTAATGCGCGAATGCCGAATGCTGTCGCTTTTCTAATGTGAGCATTATGGAGAGTGAAGTTAAGGTTAGCGTCGAGGTGAACGCCAAGAAAAGATACACTGTCGCTGGTATTAATCACAGCAGGATGTGAGCTTAGGAAGAACGCATGTGATAGCCTGTAAAATCTGATACGTTTTCAAATTTACTATACGTTGAGCATATAAGCCTCCATTACTACCTATTAAACTTGAAGGCTGATGAACTGATGTGAGGGTGGGATGTGCAGATAACCATCAAGGGGGGAATCGAGGCAAACGTAATTTTTTTGTAGGTGTTTTCACGAATTAGCAGCTCTTTACTGCTGTGAAACCACCTTATACAAAAGGTACATTCAGATTGATATACTTATACAAGTGCATTAATGCTTTACAACCCCTCCACTGCAATATAACCACATCTACAGGGGTTATATACCGCCCCGCCGCGGTGGTCTAGTGGCTAAGGTACTCGGCTGTTGACCCGCAGGTCGCGGGTTCGATTCCCGGCTGCGGCGGCTGCATTTCCGATGGAGGCGGAAATGTTGTAGGCCCGTGTACTCAGATTTGGGTGCACGTTAAAGAACCCCAGGTGGTCAAAATTTCCGGAGCCCTCCACTACGGCGTCTCTCATAATCAAATGGTGGTTTTGGGACGTTAAACCCCACAAATCAATCAGGGGTTATATACCAGCTTATTTCTATTTGTTTACCTTAAACACTTAGAATTATTTAGTAATTTGAATTCGTATCGAAGCGACTTCAGATACTGTTATACTCGTTCGTATTTTCGAAGCATTCAAATATTTGCGCAAGCCTAGCTTATATCATTGCTGCAGCAATAAAAAACCATTGACATAACAAGAAAAACAATAGAAATGCGCATCGCACTTTGCGTGAGGTTATACACAGCAGAGTCATAAATAAAGCATGCGACAGCACGAAACATGAATCCAACGGTTGCAGGCTGTGCCTGGCCGTTTTGTATCCCTAGAGCGTAGGCAGGGAAACCCGCAGGGGTTGCAGGCTGCGCTGGAAAAGACTGAACGATTTGTGACACGCCTTCGCACAAATGCACGCTAGGGTTGAAACATTGATTGGATGTTCGAATGATTGTTTCGCGTGTGTTCAAACTTTGTTGCGTCGTTTCATTTTACGCCGTCGAAAAAAAAAAAACATTGTCATGCGTAAACATTTATCATATGCCAATTTCGTGACGAAGACACGCGCCGGTGCCGAGGAAGGCATGAAAAACATTAAAATTACCTGAAGTAGCGCACACAAAAAATGATAAACTCGATACGTTGTGTGCAAGACTTCGTTTTCTTGTTTACAAGTCCATCTGAAACAACTTCCGGAGCTGTTGCTACACGCAATCGTACACAAATTTATAGCGTTGCATTCGTCAAGCGTCATCGAGGTGGTAAGAGAAAACTGTGGGAAATGGCACTCGAGAGATTTGCAAAAAAAAAAAGAATGTCGCTCACGATAACTGCCGTAATTTGTCGACCTTACGGGCGGCCTTATTTTGAGCAATCATGTGGTGCACTCACGAAATCTGTGCTGTTAGTGGAATGAAGGTTGACACGACTCGCGCTGTTTCGCAATGGAGAGCAAATTCACTGCGCAGCGTCTATAGCGGAAGTTCTAGGTCACACAACGCGTATGTTTTCGAGTATATAGTGGTCGGTTTCGATTTCTCTGTCCGTACATCACCCGAACAATATAGCTGTTCGCCGCACGAAGAACGTTGCACCTTATGCATCTGAAACATTGTCTACATTTGCTACAATTACAAGGATAGAATTTTTTTTCTTTCCCGAGTGCAGAGTGTGATCTGTAATTGCGGCACAATTGCAGATCGAAGTATGCACTCGGGACATTATTTTCTACTTCCTGCCGTGAAATCTGTGAAGTATGATGGTATAGGTAAAAGTTTGGAATTCCTGCCTAGAAGGCCGCGAGGAAACAGACCGAAATGTATTATACTTCATGTACTCAATTTTTGTGCTCGGGTGAGAGGAAGCATGGAGGGGTCTTGATAACTGTTATTGGCATATGATAAGAGGCCAGGTAGTAATGGTAACTTGCAGAATGGTTTTGAATACGCGGTGTTAGTTACGATATACGAGGCGTTTAAAGGCGGCTACGTAACGCAATCACACACCCACTGCGTAGTCATTCATTGATGACATGTGCGTTTGCGTATGACATGTTACCTTTTTCCTCTTTTCTTTCTCTTTTATTTTCCGACCTTTCCCCCTCTCTCTCCGTAGGGTGTGAACCAGATACATCCTGGTTATCCTCCCTAATTTTTCATCACCCTTTTTTCTCTCTCGCCCAAACAGCCGGAAGGAAGTACCAAAAAGTAAACATTCTTTCAGAACCTGATAGTGCGGTTCGGTAAATAATCATCGCTTATTTCTCATGCGAAACGCCAGAGATTCACATTGCAACATTTATTGGTAGGGAAAAGCCTCAATTCTTTGGAATGTGAAAAAAAAGAGAACATGGATAAATACAGCGGATAACGCAAACTAGCTTTAGAAATGTGGATGTACGTATACGTGCCCTTATTTCGCGAGTCTCTCCATTCCCTAATCAACTGCATTGATCATGCTTATTTTGCTCTGCTCTTGATTTCTTTTTGTGGTTTCCGTGTTTGCCGATTTTAAAACGCTTATGTTGAATTCCAACAGCATATTCGGAGCAGCCGATGAAATCTGTAAGGGAGTACCCAATTCTGGCTTGGAGCAACGCCTCCGAATTCGCGATTGAAATCCAATCCGCACCGCCGGAGCAAGCATGGAAGCAAGGAGAAAGCGAAAGTACTTCAGTGGCTTAGGATACCTTTCGAGCAATTATTCCATTCCGCTGTCGAATTCTGTTGAAGTACCACTTGTGCACACGGTAGTTCAAGCATCAGTGACACGATCCGATAAACTAACTCAAGCAAAAACTAGAGCTTTCTGACTCGGTTTTCTCAAACCATGCAACAGCAGCGGCAACACCAAGCGGGCGAACGTGTAGAGAGCACGTAATGCCGATTTCGCGTTCGCTCCGACGATTTCGGTGGGGCAACATTTTTATTCTTCTCGGAGTCACTACCGCCCTAAATCCATTCCGACTCTCCCATTGGAACACTACTCCCACCCTCACTCTGCCATAGGAACACGCTTGCTCCAAAAGGAGCAAAAAAACTTGCCCCGCCCCCCTCCACTATTGGAATTCCACATAATACTCTACGAAGCCTCATGAACCACGTGGGACGTTGCAAGACGTTCTGCATAAAAACATGAGATGAGGCCCGACTACCCAATGCAGTTCCTGACCCCGTCTTCTGTTATGACGCACCACATACACACAAAGGAAATGACGCGTAAAGCGCAACAAAGCAAGGCGAACAATTTTTTGTCCCCATTTTTATTGCATGTGGCGATGTATGGTGCAGGCCAGCGTTGTTACGGTGATTGCGAAATGCGCTAGTTCCTGTGCCCCCAGAGGTTCCTAAGTTTCCCTAAGGACGTTTTTGTATAATACACCGAGAAGGAACCGCCAGCATTGGTTGTGGAAAGTAATATGCGTCAACCTTTTATTAATATACTGTGTTTCGAAACTATACCTGGGCCAACATAGGGACGAATCACGTCTATTAGGCATTCCTATCGCCTGTATTCATTCACCTGTCTAGCCGCATAAACTACCTTACGCAAGACGTACTTTGCCTTTGGGGGTTCCGACCTGGCAGATAAATAGATGTTCCATGGCGCAATATGTATTCTTACGCTCCAGACGTCATTTCCATAAGAAGTAACGATAACGTGAGAGATACGGCCATTCTGGTTTCTTTTCTCTGAATACAGGGAGTCTTCATATTTTAAGCAGACAGTTACGTCACGGTCCCTTCAACCCAGGCCTTTGATGGGTCTTTGGAATGCTTTATGAGATTGATGTAGACACTGAAATAAGGTCAACATACTTTATAAAAAGTTTTTTTTTTGTCTATACTTTTCCAGTTATACGGCGTCACGTTGGTTATAATGTGTGAAACAGTGGTGCACATATTTTCACGTTGTGACTTTATCGCAGTCTTTATGCTGCAGTCTGCATTTCAAAGGCCGAAAGCAGTGCTTTGGCACACAGGTAATCTACGGGAAATGCACATTTTCTTTCCGGTTCACCTCCCTGCCTTTCTCTATACCATATTTCTCTCTCTCTCTTACTCGCTTGCTTTCACCTTCGCAGCACGGAATTACAAAACATCTAAGAAAGTTACACTTTGAATATTATTTAGAGCGTTCTGATTGTTGGATATAAAAAAATCGTCGAAGGAACGTGCTCATGGAATCATCATGTCGTGTGAAGTCATTCCACTCTTTAAAAATAAATCGTAAGAGCGCGTTCCTTCTTGGCCTCGAAGAGAGCGAAAGCGGCGAAACTCTCCGGAAACTGGCTCGTTTAGCTGCCGAAGTGGCCGGAAAACCACACCACATGGCCGGCGCGCCAAAATCGATCCTGGAAACATTTTACCGGCACGCGATAGTGGATCCGGGTTCCGCTGCACGGCTTTGGCTGCGCTAGATCGAACCACTAGATCTAACCAGCCGGCCGCAGATGCAACATGGCGCCAAGGCGTCGGTGGTGGCTCGCATTGGCTCAAATAGCAAACTACCCATGCAGTACGGCGAAGCTTGATGGCCTCAACGAGAACACGTTCATTGAGAGCCTAATTTTTATTACAATCAACGAGAACTCTCGAACTAGACGGAGAAAGAGAGAAAAAACTTTATTAACTCTATATACAGGGAGTATGTGGGTGGTGGCCCGATGCGACTCCCCCCCCCCCCCCTCCTAACGAACACTAGGTGGGCTCCTCATTACAGAAGCCCATTGGCATCCAAAGCGACTCGGGCTCGGTTGACCAGAGCCATAGCCTCCTTTATTTCCTAATAAATAAAGGAGGCTATGCCAGAGCCTTCTGGCTCGCCAGGTCGGTGCAGCCGAGCAGGGCCGCCTCCCAGTTCTCCCGGGTGGGGTTCGGTTGTGGGGTGAGGCGAGGGGTTGACTGGCATGCCCATATTATGTCGAAGATGTCCGAAAACTTCTCCGCAGAGTGCGGGCATTTCCCTGTATAGGCAGGATCGAGATACTTAAAAACTACCGGACACAGCAGTGTTTTGGTGTAAAGGCAGAGGAGTAAACGCTCCTCCACCTTTGTAACTTCCTTACAGGGTTTAGAAAAAATTTAATGGCCGAATCAGTAGAATTCAGTAATTTCTCGAAATTTTAATGCCGGATTGGGTACTAGATCTATTTAGGAAGGGTCTGAAGGCGTTACCCGGAGAGTGAGCGCCCGGGTGGCGTCGTCAGCCGTTTCATTGCCTTCGAGGCTCATGTAAGCTGGAGCCCATATGATCCTTCGAGACGCGGGGGCCCCGACGTAATTGCTGTTTTGTAAGATGCGGTGCGCCAGGTGTAGGACATAACCGCGTTGAATATTTCGGCAGGCCCCTCTCGAGTCTGTAATGTTGACGCGCGAGTCCGGGACAGCGACAGCTAGTGCGATGGCAACTTCCATGGCACATGTTATGTCCTGTGTTTTGAATGTGAGGCCATTGACTGCAACATTTTGGTGGATGACTGCAGCCGAGTACCACGCCCCATGGTGAGAGCCGGAGGCGTCCATGTAAAATATGCCATGTTTGTTCTCATTGTGGCAAGCTAGTGCCTCCGCCCGCGCAAGGCGCCTGCCACTGGGGTCGTCACGTGTCATGTTGGCCGGAAGAGGGTGCACATGCAGGGTGTATTTTCAGACTTCTGGAACGCGTACGCGCTCCTCCGTCTCTGTTCGATGGCGGATGTGTAGTCAGGCTAATAGGCGGCGACCCGATGGAGTCTTTGAAAGTCTCGTGTATTGATTGGTCAAGTGTGTCTTCCGGAGCTCTGCAAAAGTGTTTACCATCCCCAGGCCCATGAGGCGCTGGTTGGATGTGGTTATTGGGAGATCGAGGGAACGCTATTAAATCTTCCTGAAAATCACCTCAAAGGCGTTCTCATCGAACTTGCGCAGGTAGAGGTAAGGAGCCGAGTAGAGTATTCGACTGGTTACGAGTCCATGCGCCAGCCGCAAGCCATCTCTGCAACGGAACCCCCGGCACTTGTTGGAAACCCGGCGGACCATACAGCCCATCTGGTCCCCCACCTTACACAGTTTTGTCAATGTTGTATCAACTCGGCGATGTTTGTGAATAAACAGACCCAGTACTCTGATCTCATCGTGTTCTGGGATGGGTCCACTTTGCAAAGACAGTTCAATTTGGTAGTGCACTTTGGCGGGGAGCGAATGTGCACAAATTCCGATTTGGTCTGGGAGAGTTGAAAACCGCAGCGGTGGGCGTAGGTATCCACGATCTCCGCCGCTTGCTGTAGGTTGACTTCTATGTCTCTCACTGATCCATGTTTAGCCCATATGGTAATGTCGTCGGTATTAAGTGCGTGTTGTATGCCTACAACATTCTACGACTGAGCCGGTAGGTTCATCATAGCCAGATTAAACAGTAGGGGTGAGAGGACCACGCGTGGTAACCTGTTTTGTGGATCGGGGCCAGATTGGTGAACTAGAGTGTGCAGCAGTATCAAATTGGCATGACTCAACGTGTTTCGCGTTTGTGTACAGCCAGCTGAATCCGCCGCCGTCACTGCTGGTGCGTTCGCTCAGGTCATTTCTGCCGGCTTATCGCCCGAAACAACGTTTGCAAAGGCGCCAGCTGTTGCTTTTCAGTACTTTGCGTGAATAACTATAATTCGATGTGATATTTAGTAGAAAGGAGGCAAAATCAAATCAATTTTCAAGGTAGTGACGGCAGCGATGGTGTCAGGGGCAGGAGCTATGTGAAAATTTTCGAAGCATGCGGTCGTGGTTTTCCGGCCACTCTGGCATTTTCAATTTCGCTTCACTTCTCAAGATAGGAACAAGGAGGAAACTAGATGGCTCAAACTCAATAATTGAAGTTCTGTTACGCGTCTATTTCAGGAACCACTTGCGTATATATTGCTTACATGTACAAATTGGTAAGGGAATGCTCGACCCATATATGGAATAGCATACACTCACTGTGGCAAGGTTACTGAAATTTCTTTGTTATTAGAGCGCATGGGTGATAGGTGGGTTCAACGGCAGATGTACTCTATAAATTGAGACACTTCACGGCTTGCTTGCGAGGCATAGTCGACCAGATAAAGCAGCTGCAGATTTAACGAAGTGACGAACTGGTCCGTTGACGGCAGCAGACATCTTTCTCTAGGAAGACAATACTTCCAATACGAAATCAAAAACAGTTTTTTTTAACTTGTGTTGCTAAAGCTTCCGGCAATTTGCCACCATTTCGAGATGATTTCGCTTGACGACAAATATAAGTCAATGGTGGGGAGATCAACCATTGCAATACGCTTCTAGCCTTGTCTTGATATTCATCCTTGAATTGACTGAGTAGAGCACAACGCCACCGCTCGACTGAAAAGGGCTCAGCAGTTCCCACGGGACGATGCTGGCTAGCGCTAATATGCCGGGAACTATCTTTCCTGAAGGTGCAGTCACCGCGGAAAAAGATTAGCACAAATGAGTAGTCGCCATGGCGACAAGATTGCAACACGGGGCACTGTTGCTCACGAGCACGCCGAAATTGGCATTTAAAGCATATTCCATTTTCTCAAGCAGGGGTAGCCGGCGAAAAGCGCTCAAACGAACAACATTTTCGGGGCAACTGCGGTAATTTTTCGGTCGCTCGCAACTTCAGGCGCGGCCTACCGATAAGCAATGAACAAGCGTTTCTTTACGATGCGGGCTTTCAGATGGGCCAACAGCAAGACCGGTTGCTTTGCACTGGTTCGACGGCCACCCCTGCTTCGGAAAATGGAATGCTTGACAATATCACTATCGGTCTACCAGTCAAGTGAGCTACTCGTTTGCGTGGCAACTGTGCAGAGACATTCTTGAGCCATGGTGGAGTGGCCACGAGAAGGACGTTCTGGAATACGGGGACAAGGCGGATACTTCATAGCCATCCGAAGACTGGTCATTCGCACCATGTTCGACGTGCACCCGTCAGTCACTGAATTCAGATTTGACCCGTCGCGCTAGTTGCTATGGCAACGCGAGATACGGGCTCGCTTCAACCTCGATCTTGCCTTATAACGCCGATATCCGGGGGGCGCAGTTGTGCCCGCTTTATCTGGTTGATCGCTCATCGCGAGAACGATGTTGGCGGGTCTACTCGCCCGCTTACCTAATTGTGTTAACTCCACGCTAGGGTCGGAGCAGAACAAGGACAGCGGGGAAACAGTGTATCTTCTTCCAATTGGCTCTTTGTTTTGTGGTTTTCCTGGTGAGATATGTGGCAACGCGTCAAGACGTTTTTTCACTCTACATTAAACGAGTAGCAAGAAGACTATGTTTTTCTCGAACACTACTGCAAGTGCGGGGTTTTGGAGCTCTCAGCGACATGACTGAAACAGCAGCGTGGTACCACGTGGGACGAAACGCCTCTTGTAGAGACTTCCTTGCGCATTGCGTCAGACTGGGTGAGTATAGCCTTTCCAATTCATTTAGTTAAGTACGTGAAGAGCCATCGCATAACACATAAGCCACCTAGGAGTGCGAAAGCTAAACCACATTATACGAATGGTACATCCGCAAGTGCTCGTGGTTCTCTGTCATCCACGCATTAGGCTTGCTACTGAGAAGAATCATGCGTAGGCTTTCCGGAATTTAATTCTAGAATAAACTGTGGCGCTCAGTTAATTGAGCCGTCCCAGTAGTGATGAATGGGTCATGTGTTTTTTGTGAAGTGTTCTTGCTCGTGGCTACGAACGTTCCGATGGGCTTGCTTATACTTTTTGTATCCTCAGTGACGTGAGTGAGATTATAGGGAGCTTTTTCCATTTTGCAGCAAAGGCACAGATTGAACCAACGTCTCCTCTATTTAATCAATGCCAGCCACATGCGCCCACTCCAGCCGTTCACCACCCTCTCTTCTAGCCCATTTCCCACTCTCTCCCATCACCTAGCCCTCGGGAGGGCTTTGCGGTGATAGGGGAGAGTAGCCTCTCAGGCATGCAGTGCATGTTGATGGAAGTCATGTGAAGTAATTTTTTGTTCAGTTGTGTACAAATCCATTGAGCAGCGTCTTGCATTCCTCGGGTTCACAATATTGGCAGGTATGCTGGCTCAGTGAAGTATACGGTGTTTTGAGATAGCGTGTCGCCGTTGGTGGCGCTTTGCAGACAACCAATGGGAAAGCGTCGCTGCAACGTTTCGGCGTGCGCTGCTCTGTGGCGCGGTGGCGGCATCGTCTCGAGCTAGAAAGAAGCAGCATGAAAAAGAGAATCTTACAGACGTATCAGATTGGTGTGGAAAACACGTGATCGCATCTTCGGGGGAAAGCGCTCGAACGCACGTGTGACGCGAGCAGCGCGACCCCTCATAAGCGCGCGTTTGCATTGAAAGAAAGGAGACGTTGGCTGAACAATGGTTGGGCATCGTTCGCTCGCGTTTATTAACGTTGTTTGCGAAGCCAACATGTATCGTTCATATCAATCCTGCGTGTAGTTTCTGAAGACAGCGTTTGCTTGTAATGTTCCTGGGTTAAATGGCCCCTAAACCACCACAGAAAATGTAAAAAACGAGTGCCTTCTTCTCTCTCATCATTTTCCGTGTTTTCGGCGATATTCGTGACGCCAGCTGTCCGTTCACGTGACGTCGGGATCAAATAAGCTCTCGATTGGCCGATATGCGAGATGTATCTGTTGTGAATGGCCACCTACCTTGCTGTGTACTACGCAGTTGCATGCTCGGTCCGCCTTGTCTAGCATGAATATCGCTCGCGATAAACTGAATTCACTTCGTTTTCTGCGTTTGCGACAGTGCAAGCGGGCATAGCGTGCAGTAGAAAAGCACGAAATCCTCACCTGGCTCAATGCTCAGTTCCGACATTCCCAATGGTTTCTGAAGAAGTAAGTGTCGAAGAGATAGCACTTGTAGTAGGAAGGGTATGTGAAACCGAGAAGAAACTGCAGTCTCGCTTTCGAACTTGTTGTGGTTTACGGGACTTCTATATAGGAGTATGGGCGTAGTGCGCTGTAGTTTACAAGTGGCGCCGTTCCGATTCACGGTGCGGTGCTAACCAGTACCGACTGCGAGTGACTGCATAGATGGTAAAATAACAATTCGAAGGTATGATGCTCATTCGCGGTCACACCTGTTACGTGCATAGAGTTTCCTAAAATTAACTAGAGGAGACTCTGGCACTGCGATCATTTTACGACCATGGGAATTATCGGTAGTACACGGTTCTGCCTATAGTCTTCATACTTGTGGTTGGCAAATCGCACTTGTGACTTTATTTATTGCTGCGTTTTGATATTGCTTTGAAGGAAAAAAATATGCGACCTGATTTCAAATGGCAAGCCTGAAAGATTAAGGTGGCGAAGCGCAACCGCTGTACATTTGCTGATTTTCGTTTCGTGACAGATCAGCCCTAAGCCACACGAACACACACGGATTCAGAAGTACGAAGATTAGACAAATCTGTGTACTACCCATCATTACTATGCACGCTGCAGCGCCATGCGTTTCAGCTTCCATAGACACTAGCGCCAGGGTATCCCTCTAGGAGATATATAGGAAACTCTATGGTTACCTGTATGGCTGTGATAACATTTGCAGCAGCAGCTGCCGGTAAGCTGCGAAAAAAAAAATAAAATTTTACGGACTTGCGTGAAAGGCCCACAAGTGCAAGTGGTGAGAGCATTGGATAAGGGTGGCCTAACGTGCGAGATAAGCAGACGCTCTTCATTTTCTGGAGCTTACTAGTATTGCAAATTGATGCCCAATCATTGCCGCCAGTAGTGGTCGTACACGTAAATCCGTCACGACATCGTCCTAGCGCCGCAGCGCGACCATACCAGCAACTATCGTGGCCCACTCTAAAATAATTACGAGGCATCGAAAGAACGACATTTTTTGTGGTGTTGTAACAGGAGTACTATTCACTTCATGTTACTTGCGTGCAGCACGTGCCAGTAAGTCGCACAGTAGTTTGCTAATATGTCGTTATATTATCGCTGGCTGTCCCCACGAGACTTAACGCCAAAATGTATTGACACGTCATAACGAAGATACCCCATCGAAATAAAAGATTAAATTGTTTTTAAGGCATTGGCAAAAGCGTCGGAGGTAAAGGGGGGTGAAAAAACACCTTATCTCGCTTCTCTTCTTCCTCAAGCCACCCAGCAATCTCTTCGCACCAAAGACACACCGGCACTCCCCTTCCTTACCATTATGCAACCCGAGTTTGCTCAATCCAAGACAAAATCCTTCCGATGCTGTGGGCAGCAATGTTACAGGTATATTATGTGTTATAAAAAGTGCCTCGGCACATCTTTCGCGGCTAACTTCGCCAGAGTTTTATTTTCATTAACAATGCGAACATTTCCGAAATTTATGTCAGTACTCATTTTAGCATACTTGCTCAATTTCGCACAGAAGGCAGTGAGCTTTTACACTCTCTAATACATGTAACGTTGGAGAAACTGCACGACTATTTCCCAATTGATACTTGCAAACGAGATTGTTGAGGCGGGAAATAAGTTATTGCGGCATTTATTGTGCTCTATCTCGTAAATTCGACGTCACGCTAACGCTCCGAGTTGGCGCATCTTTCTCGCGCTTATCGGGTGTCCATCTGACGACAGCCAAAAACGCCCGAAATTGACGTTCAAGAACTGAATCAACAGTTGCCAACGCAGCACCAATCGGAATTTTAACTTTAAATGTTAAAGCGGCACTGCCTGCCAAACACTGAGAAAAAAAAACACACACGCCTGTTCGGTGAGCTATTTTTGTATTAATGCAGCAAAACTTTTGTTTTAAGCAATTATAAATTGCATATTTAGGAGGCGCATCTACAATTCTGCACACTTGGGAGCACCAATTAATGACCTACCAGTGAGAAAAAAATAGAGGTTTTCAAAAAAAGAAGATCAATTTAAACAAGACCCATAACCATATAATACTTTAAACAGAAGAAAGCTCAGGCAATATTCACATGCCAGATTATCAGAGAAGCTGAGATTTTTTTTTTTGTAGTCCATTGATATAAGCACACGAATGTGAAGACGAGACAGACAGAGCCATGCTTGATTGCCATTTGGCGTAGTTCCACCTAGCCCGAAACGAACTCCTGATCGCGCCGCCTTGAGAAAGGAACGTGCGATTTGAACCAATGCACCTACCGTCTTAGCATCTGATGTCTCGAGGCTCGCAGCTCTTGAACTTGAGTTTCGCGCTAGCGCGAATTTTCATTTTTCTGCGATTGCGCACGCTCGATTGTTCGCTCACAGCTGAAAGTGTGGGCCTGAGCTTGAACGTTTCCGAATGGTTCGGAATCGCAACTTCGTCCCAAGTTTCAGCACTGCTGCTGCTCATCACAGTCGTGAGAAAGCAGTCGAGGATCGAAGGCTTTTTTCAGCTTGAAGAGAAGATCATTCCAGAGAAAGTACTACAAAAAAAAAGAAATGCTGCTCTTTCTACGCTCATAACCAGACACGAGCTATGTAGTGAGAAATACTAGTAGTATATCAAGAGAAAAAAGAAAAAAAAAAGCCGCCCCGTAGGCTCGTCGTTATCGAATGCATTTCGATTTCACGCGCGATTTGTCGCGTTTGCGTGCCGACTGTCATTCTTTCTTATATACCCTCCCGGTTGTGCGCGCTCATCGGTATTGTCGTTGTGCTTTATGTCCCAGTGAGAGCAGAGCTTCTGTCTCCCGAGACACTCTCGGATGCCTTGACGGAGCCCAAATCATAGACATAGATGTCGATACATCGATTGACTCTATTTTTTACCTTTTTTTTAGGGAGCAGAACTTCACGGAAACTCTTAGTCACGCCGCTTGGGTGGTGCCAGGATTTTTCGACACAGCCGTAGACCCGCCACGATGCTCTATAGTGGTCGTTTGGCTCGACTGCTCACCCGCAGGTCACGGGATCGAATCTCGGCTGCAGCGGCCACAATTTCGGTGGAGGCGAAAATGTTTGAGGCCAGCACACTTAGCGTTAAGTGCCCGTTAGAGAACACCCGGGTGGTCGAACTTCCCGGAGCCCTCCACTACGGCAGCATTCATGATCATATAGTGCTTTTGGGATCTGAAGCCTCAAAAAATTGGCAGATCCCACGTACAGTGGGAATCGATGATATGCGAAGCACGAATAAGAAATGTTGATATGTCACTTTAAAATCCGCACAACGGTATGAGGTGGAGGTAAATGATGCCGCACATGACTTTCGTGTCATGATTATCATGTTTGAATGTGTCGTTTACCTTCGTTATCTATTCACGTCACGTGATACCAAATTTAGTATCTATGGAGCTACTGAAACAGCCGCGAGCACGCTTTGAGCATGGTATTTTGTCATGTTCTTACATGACAAGCGTGTCAGGATTATGTGTGCATCATTCATATATTTTGTCATCCATCGAAGTCAGGCAACACCAAATTTGGTACATGGGGACCTAGTAAAACGGCCGCGAGCGCATCATGAAGGGCTCAATTTACTGCAAAATCGCGCTGACGCGCGCGCACGCTGGCCACAGCGATGCTACGTTAGCAAAACGTGAGCATTCTTTAGTCTAACGCCAGGTGCGACCAGCATCCGTTGGTGCAGCCGACAGCAACAGGCACGAAATGTGACATGCTGCATTTCGTGACGTCTCCCTGTTTCCGTGACGGAGGGACGCCGGACGCGCTGAAACGCGCTTCCGTCGAAGAAACGCAGCGCGGCGCGCGCCTGCTGGTATATGGCAGGACCGGCGCCTGGCGTGGCAACGCCGGTGTGACGCGACTAAATGAGCGTCGGCGAGCACGTGCACCACCTCACGTTGAAATGCATTGGCGCCTTGACTGTGCATGTAGTCATGTTCTCACATTGCACGCATCTCGTGATTATCATGTTTGCACCAATCACATACATTCGTCATTCGTTGGCGCGCGTAATACCAAATTTTGCATATGTGAAGCTAGCGAAACGGCCGCGAGCGCATCATCAGTGCGGCATGTAGTAATGTTGTTACATGACACGCATGTCGTCATTATCATGTTTGGATGTGTCACTTACCTATCTCGTCCATTCACGTCGCATAATGTCGAGTTTGGTACATGTGAAGCTAGCGAAACGGCCGCAAGTGCATCATGAGTGTAGCATGTAGTCATGTTGTTACATGACACGAATCTCATGTTTGTCATGTTGGCACAAGTATAATGTCTTCGTTATTCATTCATGTCCCATAATACCAAATTTGGTATAAGTGAAGCTAGCGCAATGGCCGCCAGCGCACGATGAGCGTGGCATGTAGTCATGTTGTTACATGACAGGCATATCAAGATTATCATGTTTGCACCAGTCACATATCTTCGCCATCCATTCACGTACTGTAGTACCGAATTTGGTATATGTGACGCTGGCGAAACGGCCACGAGCACATGATGAGCGTGGCATGTAGTCATGTTGTTACATGACACGCATGTCATGATTTTCATGTTAGGGTCTGTCGCTTGTGTTCGCCATGAAATCATGGCATACCACACCAGTTCTGCAACATGCCATGGGAACGAAACGACCGCAAGAGCTGCAGGATCATGGAATAGAAATGACATTCATGACATACACGTCATAATTTTCATGTTGTAACTAGTCAAATATGTTCTTTATAAGTAGTGTTATGCCATACAAAGTTTGGTATTGATACCATTATCGAAGAAACGGCCAGGAGAGCTAAATGTTGCCCCGCCGCGGTGGTCTAGTGGCTAAGGTACTCGGCTGCTGACCCGCAAGTCGCGGGTTCGATTCCCGGCTGCGGCGGCTGCATTTCCGATGGAGGCGGAAATGTTGTAGGCCCGTGTGCTCAGATTTGGGCGCACGTTAAAAAACACCAGGTGATCGAAATTTCCGGAGCCCTCCACTACGGCGTCTCTAATAATCATATGGTGGTTTTGGGACGTAAACCCCACAAATCAATCAATGAGAGCTAAAAGTTGTTGTCGGCTATAGATACATAGATACGCTCAAAGTCGCCGAAGTTCGCTAAGAAATGCTTCACATTTAAAACGGTATGCCGACGAGCTGCGTTGCGGTTGGGTGTGAGTCGCGTGTCACAACTTAGTTTTGTTTGTTGGCGCACATCGCAGCCTTGAGCGCTTATGGCTTTCACATCGATTACGGCATCTCACAACGTCGTTTTGTTGGCGCATGCACATCGCAGCCCTCAGAGCTTATGGCGGAAGTTACGTGCAGACGTTGCTATAATTTTGCCCATAATGTCGACGTCGGCCTACCTGTGTTTACAAACATGGAATGGGTCTTTAGCGGTGATTTTTTCGTGATTGTAGGACCTGAGTCTTATCGCAGTGTTCCTAGACTTCCCGCGTGGTTCCAGGGTACCACGTGCCAACGTTACATTCAACTCACAGTGCGCGGACACGTGATCAGACGTCGCTTTACAGAGCGCTGTTTGAGGCCACTCTGTCACGTAGCTCTCATCTTCCGTCTGGACCAACCATTATTCGGCCGTCCGTTTGCATTTCGCTTTGTGGCATGCCACAGAGTGAAATATTAGGCGCGGATGTTTTTAAAGCAGGGAAGAGGTGTCACGATTGCTTTCGCTGCACCTTTCCTGAGGCTGCAGAAAGTAGATAGATAGATAGATAGATAGATAGATAGATAGATAGATAGATAGATAGATAGATAGATAGATACATAGATAGATAGATAGATAGATAGATAGATAGATAGATAGATAGATAGATAGATAGATAGATAGATAGATAGATAGATAGATAGATAGATAGATAGATAGATAGATAGATAGATAGATAGATAGATAGATAGATAGATAGATAGACAGGGCCGTGATACATAGATGTGCCGAAGTGTATGTGCCCTGTTACTGGAATGTTAATAAGCCTTTGTGTTCTGTACATACTGTAAACATCATTTTTTTCCTAAACAGAAACGCTCAGTGTCTGCAGTATGCAAATAAATTCCTCGCATTCAAGAACTGCTCTGCTATTCTTGCTTCCATGTAGTTTACAGTACAGCCTCCACCACCAGGGACATGCCCAGCAGACACTGCGCAATAGGTGTAGCAGCAGCGTGTATACATAAAGCCAGTTTTGAGGGCTGGCTTAGAGCCGTAACTCATGATCCCTTCAGCGTTGCCAGAAATAACAAATATTTGTTGTTCTACTTGGGAACTCATTGCCATTACCATTATTTCGTAAGTACACTTATTTTTGTCACGTAGCAGCACGTGGCCGAAGCGGCATTCTGGGGAATGAAGTAAACTCGCTCAAAAAGACCAGTGTTACCAGGGTATATATCACACGATTGGGTTGCTGTTCGAACCCAAAATCATTGGTGCGTAGTGGCAGGGTTGCGCACACAACTCCACGAACGACTGGTAAGAACGTGATTTACTTCCAGCACCTGTCAAAAGCAGCATCAAATCGCACACGATGGCGCGTAAGTGTCGCAATGCCCAAACCACGTACAGGGAAGGGAAAAACTGTGCGGTATAGGGGACGAAGGGTAACACCTGTTTGTGAACGCCGGCTCAAAGCTATTCCTATTTACGCTCGCGCGCTCCCCAGTTTATGGCTTGCAAGAAGAACGCGGATGCGAGCGCTTCGAGGTCAACTTCCCAAATTTAATCCTTCGATCCGACGCACGCTTCAGGAGCCACCGCACCTGTGCGTGTCTGCAAGTGGCGCGTGATGTTTACATGAGCTTCGCGTCGAAAGATGCAGAAAGTGTGTTACAGGGATAGCGCGTCCAAAATGGACCGCTTCTCCATTTCAGATAGTTGCGGAGTGAAGCGAGGCACAACACTCGCGGATTGACACGCGACAATTGATGGTTATGTATGGCACCCACTTTCACTTCTTCTTCATCATCATCATCATCATCATCATCATCATCATCATCATCATCATCATCATCATCATCAGCCTGACTACGTCCTTTGCAGGACAAATGCATCTCCCATGTTCCGCCAGTTAACCCGGTCCTGTGCTCGCTGCTGCCAATTTATACCCGCAAACTTCTTAATCTCATCTGCCCACCTAACCCTCTGTCTCCACCTGACCCGTTTGCCTTCTCTGGGAATCCAAAAGGTCACCCTTAATGACTAGCGGTTATCCTGTCTACGCGCTACATGCCCGGCTCATGTCCATTTCTTCTTCTTGATTTCAGCTATTATATCCTTAACCCCCCTTTGTTCCTTAATCCACTCTGCTCTCTTCTTGTCTCTTAAGGTTACACCTACCATTTTTCTTTCCATTGCTCGCTGCGTCGTCCTCAATTTAGGCTGAACCCTCTTTGTAAGTCTCCAGGTTTCTGCTCCGTAGCTAAGTACCGGCGAGATACAGCTGTTATATATATACCTTCCTCTTGAGGGATAGTGGCAATGTACCTGTCATAATTTGAGAGTGCTTGCCGAAAGTGCTCCACCCCACACTCTAAAAATGTTTACACCCATAAGGGTGTATTTGTTTTGTCCCATGCGCAACACCCTTCAAGGGTGTATAGGTACACCCTAAACAATAAGGTGTTTAGAAACACCCTGAAACCGCAGGGTGTTGTGGGGATCTGAGGCGCGCCCGCGACCATTTCGCGGGCATTCCGCCACACGGCCACAAAATTTTGCTTTTCTGCTCTGTTAACATTACATGGCGATAGATGGCGCCACATGTGGGCACGGCACGCGGTACGCGCGCGCCGAGGAAGCGCTCTCTTCTCCGTGGTCGGCGCCGGGTAAGCGCGTGTTTTCCTTCGTCCGCGTCCCCTTTGGGAATCGCCGGACTGTAGCCTGCCTGGGGTGAACTTGGGCCCCTCGGCAGGCGTGTTTACTTGGGTGCTAGCTTCGGTAGCGTACGCTAAGCCCACAGCGGTGCCTAGTGCTTGAAGTGGTCGTACCACAACGAGCCGCACTTGCCGTAGGCCTACGCGTACGAGGTTTGCCCTAACACTCGTGACCAGGCCCATTGGCCATCGTGAGAGTGCGCAGCATAGCCGCGAGGGACCTTTTCCCGACCGGCGTGTCAAAGCTCGCCATTGCCAGCTGCGACGTGCTCGCGGTTTTCCCCTTATTGTGAACGTCCGCGTGCGGGTGCCTTTGCTACCCGCGTCCCGGGAGCGGACGTTGTACTGTTGTTTGGGGTGCCGCCAGAGACAATAAAGTGTTGTGTATTTGGTATTAGAACACTGTCTGTTTTGCCGCGCCGCGCTAAACGCCTTATTAGTTGAGCGCGCGCGGAGCGGTGCTCTACACGCGAGTAAACGGAGTAGCGGCCCTGTGGCTCGCTAAGCGTGAACCCGCGGTGATCGTCCGCTGCAGTTAGTAGCGGGGTCACCATAGTGTTAAGAAATGTTACACCTTACTTTAATAGGTGTTCATGAACACACCTAAATTATGGTTGTTGGATGAAGCTACACCCACGTGAGTGGGGTGTACACTGAAAACCCCCTTGAAACGATGGCAGTTATATGGATGAGCATACTTGACCAAATGAAGCGCAATCAACGGGCAACAAAAGCAGAGATACAGGAGGTGACGCTTAGACTTGTGTGTTGAGGAGAGCCGTTCACAGCACTTCATTCCATCAAATATGCATCACCAACTGGCCCAAGCCTCAACTGTTCTCAGGGAGAAGCATATATGAACCTTCTCTGTGGCTGACAGGGAAGAAGGAAGATACTGTTGTCACCCACTGCAATTATACCTGCATGCATGCAGCTGATAAAATGAGGTGCCATGGTCTTGAATGAGCTGCATGAGACCAGTGTATATATGTATACGTAGACTGGGCCGTAAACGAGAAAGACGCGGAAGGCACTTACACACACACACACACACACACACACACACACACACACACACACACACACACACACACACACACACACACACACACACACGCACACACGCACACACGCACACACGCACACACACTGTAGTGCAAGCAGTAACCTGTAGCGTAAGGTCCAACCGAACATAACGCCGAAGCAAAAAACAATTAAGCCCAATGTTAACATCTGCCTTTATTATAGAAGAACTGCAAGTCTGACAAACAGAACTCTGATGGCATTCTGCAAAATTTTGAAACATGTAACAGGACCAAGTTTCTTTCTCTCTATACTAAAAATTCATTGTTTTCAATACAATAAATCTGCACAACTTTCAAAAACATTTGCGCTAGTCGGGCAAACGACTGAGACGTATGGCGTTTGATTGACACCTATATAGTAGAAAAAAAAACACGCAGAAAGAGTAAGCGAGTTTCTGGAGTCACCTTTACAACCAATTACATCTCGCAGTACAAACGTTGTCATTAAAAAAGAGAACATTCGACAAGGTAGTGATTGGGGTTGTATTAATGTAAGGTCAGTGTTGGTATACTTCCAACTGTAACACCACTCGTCACTGCTGCTTGCACAATCACCTTCAGCTGCTGAGATGACTGGTGCCTTCGAGAGAAGTGGGGCGAAGCTGTTCTTTCTGTACAGGAAATTCAATCCCGGAAACCTAAAATAAATCCACAAGGAACAATGACTGAAATTTCACAGAGTGCAACATACAGTGTGCACCATGCATAACTATCTGCTTATGTGTAAGTATAAAGTGAGTGCATAGCAAGCATATTCAGTGGCATCGGGCTCCACTGCAGTGAGAAATGCTAGAAAAGGTATGCTGAGCAATAAACACCATAAAAAGCGCGCTGTGGCAGAACCATTACACCTTTCGTGCCGTAGATATGAACCTTACTTTACCCTTTCAGCTTGCTCACGCAGGCAAATAAAAAGGTGCTGCTCCAAGTTGATAATGTTCCATTAGCTGCATGCAACGACCAATTTAAGTGAATGTCAAGTTCTATGCTTAAGTATGCATCAACACAGCAGCACGTGTATTTCTGCAGATCTACCATGGTACTCATTCGATTAGTTTATTAAAAGGAATACAGTACAACGCGCAACAACATATACATATTTTATCTGTATTGCACAAAAGCACAATGCCACTAAGCATACATGACGGTATGCGCATTGAGAAGATATTCAGTGCAGGTAACTTGTAAAATTAAGCACTGTACAGTTACTTATTAAAATGCGAATGATACTAGTGTTCTTGAACTGGCTCACATTGACACGATTATATAATGGAACAATTGGCTATTGGGTCATTCCACATCAGACGTCCCAGCAATTTCGGTGACCACCACAAATGTATACATTCTAAAAAAATTGCGCTGATTTTGCTGCATTAAAAAAGGTAACTGCTAGAATATTTCGCAGACAAACAATTTATTGGTCACGTGGCTGCCTCTTAAACTTCCCGGAATCTCGTCTGGATGTTTGTGAAACAAATTATTTCATAAGTATCTCTTCTTCCATGCCAAATTTTGTCTACAAGTTAAGTGAAGGGCTTGCGTAAAGTGTTTGAAGCTGAGTAATATTATTACCATTTTTCGACCACATATGTCTCAAATAATTTAGCCGAAATGTGTTATATCTGCATTTTTCTATATAAATACTGCACTTTGAATATCTGAGGAGTGAATACTTAATCCACATAAGGTATATTTTGTGGCAAAAATATTTTAGACCTCTCAAGCTGTAAACTTTACGAGAAAAAATCGCAAATTTCACAAAATAATTGTTTTGTCTATAATGAGACGCAACTTGCACAATGTGGTGGAATTAAAATAGTCTTTGTACCTAAATCAAAGCAAATAAACAGTTCTTTTCATGTGCCAAATTTTGTCATAGCAATTTATGTTTTGAGAAAAAGATCACAGCATATCCACGGAGTGAATGATGATGAGTGGGACGTAGCGTTCGTTCATCCGGACGCACAAACGAATGGACAGACAGTCTGACGCCAGTATGGACGAACAGGAAGACGGACGGATGGATGCACAGACGAACGCACGAAAGCACAAATGTACGGACGAACTATTCGCCCCACGAATCATCATTTTGTCCGTGTATATGCTGCGAAAACCATTAACGCTATCTATTGTGCAACTCATCAAGTGGCTACATAATACTAGTACGACTACAGAGGAGGGAACGACCCACGGCCTCAAGAGCTTTGCCACTAAATGATTTTTGAAGTTCCAAGTTCCCCATTCGCCATTTGGTCATACAGCAGCCGACGCCTCGAAGTTCCCCATTGCCATTGATAGGAAAATTCAAAAAATGTTTTATTCCTACAAATAGAAATTGTAATGATGAAACTTGTCACATACAAAGAACTGTTTATTTGTTTTCAATTTAGGTAAAAAGTGATTTTTAATTGGACCACCACATGGTGCAAATGGCGTCTCAATACGGAAAAAAATGACAATTCTGTGAGATGAGTGACCTTTTCTCGTAGAGGTTAACAGCTTAAGATGTCTAAAAATACTTTTTCATCAAAATATCTTTTCTGTGGAGTTAGTAGTCACAGATCAGATATTCATACAAAGTGCAGTATAGCAATGAGAAATTGCAAACATAACACACTTTGGCTAAATTCTCGCAGACGTATGTAGCCGAAAATTTGTATTAATATTGCTGAGTTTCAAACCCCTTACATAAGCCCCTTTATTTAACATGTACCAAAATTAGTATAAAAAAAGGTGCGGTACTTGTAATTTTTTTTTCACAAACAACCCTCAAACAACAGTCTGGAAAGTTTGAAAGACAAGCATGTGACCAAAAACTTTTTCTCTCCGAAATATTCAAGCAGTTCACTGCTTTCAGTGCATTAAATCAGCACGATTTTTTTTTTCAAACACATTTGCCATAGCCGCAAAATCGGCTGGGAAATTTCGAATAAAGTGACCCTGTTACCTTCACCCGATGACCTGTGCATACTGCTAAATTAGGGTCATTTGTTTCAATCATGCTTTCAGGGTGAGAAAGCATAACTCCTTCCCGATGCAGTGTAGGCTGTTCAGTGGCTGTGCGTGTTGTGTTCCCAGATAGATATGCTGCCCAGTCTTACATTTTGGCTGCAACACATGCTTAGATACAGCGCAGTATGTATAACATTAAAGTGTTTTTGTGCAACGAAAAAACTAATAATACGCTTCACATAGCGAAAATACCTTTAACATCTGAAGTACTTAGCGAAGGTAAACGCCAAAGCAAGGCGATGGCAATAAAACTCTGAATAACAAGAATATTTTCAAAGTTACACATGATGGAAAAAATCTGAATGAAGTGTGCTCGAACGTTAGCAGTAATGCTCAAACAAGCGTTTGCGCTGTTCAAGTAGGCAATTCGACCACACACACAGACTAAAGGTCTGTTCAAACAAAACTCCAGCTTCAGTGCTCGATCCGCTACATAGGCACGGCTGTCGGCAGTGTCACGCTACGTTGCAGGTGAACGAAAATACCGGTGAAGACAAATTTAACAAAATTGAATCTATTAGCAAGTAGGCTTAGATACGCTTGATGCTTAGAGCTAACAGGCACCGTCCCCACGCATGTAATAATTAGTAAACTAAAATTGATGTGCAGCACAAGCGGGCACCGTTAAAAACGGCTGCCAACAAAGGGCACCGCAAAAATCTGTTCAATTTCTTCGCTGAACCTCAGCGGCGCACGCTCACTCTGCTTTGTACTCCAAACAATCTAAACAAACAAACAAAAACACTTGCCCACAATCACACTTTGCCATCAACCCCGTGAAACAGTTCGGACAAATATTCTCACTAAGTAAACAAATGCTGATTTGTCTTCAACTAGTTGAAAACAAAATTGTTTGAAGGCGTTATTCTCGTGCTGACGCAATTAACAAAGTGCTGAACGGAACAATGTGAAAGCGGTACTCACTATGGCAAGGTTCCTTTTGGCGTTGCATAAGTGGTTGCCAGACTGCCACTAAATTTGACTGCAAAGCTTTTTCTTTGTAGTTGTGCTTTTTTCGTGAGAATTTGGTGCCATTCGCGGTGCATTTCGTGAACGAGCGACACTGGCCGTTTTATTTAATGGAATGAACCACGTCTAGCAGTGGTCGAGCGTGGCGCTGCTGCGCAATTAAGAGGTCAATTTAATTATCGGAATGAACCGCGCCTAGCAGAAGTCAAGCGTGGTGCTGCTGCGCAACGCGCGGTTTATTCCGTAAATTAAACGAATTCTGTAACGCGCGGTTCATTCCGTTAATTAAAACGAATTCGACTTCTGCTAGGCGCGGTTCATTTCGGTAATTAAATTAGCCTCCTAATTGCACAGCAGGGCCACGCTCGACTTATGTTAGGCTCGGTTTACTCCGTTACTTAAAATGAATTATGTAATGCGCGGTTCATTCCGTTAATTAAAATGGCCTCCTAATTGCACGGCAGCGCCACGCTCGACTTCAGCTAGGCTCGGTTCATTCCGTTAATTAAAACGGCCAGCGTCGCTCATGCACTCGCGAAATGCATCGCGGATGGCACCAAACTCTTATAGAGAAGCCACAACTACAGAAAAAAAAAATTCCGCCAAATTTAGCGGCAGTCCGGCAACAACCACCCCAAAGTCTGGAAACTGACTTATGCAACGCCAAAAGGAACCTTGCCCTCCCTATTTCACTTCGAGTGCTCCACAATATGAATCCACAGGTCCAGTCTTCAGGATGGTGCACCTTCGCATTAATCAGCCCTAACAGAACACACTGGTGGAGCACAGAGCGCAGGCACATTTCAAACTAAACACCGACTAATAAACTCTACCGATCGAGAAACCACGCGCACCACACGCACACACACGGGAGGATTTTTCGCCAGCGCACGCAATGACATGTAAGACGATGTCGGTCCCTTTCCAGCGCTGTGCGCCCGGCGTGCAGCAATACCGGGCAGCCAATGTTGTCTAGGCGACGAGACTTGATGGCGCCTTGTGGCGCTCTCAGAGGCTAGATGCGGTTTAACGCTAGCTCCGGCCTTCTGCTGATAGCGCAGGCGCTTATTTTCTTTTTTTTTTGCGGCAGCGATTTGTTGCTTTATACTCGTTCTTTCTCAGTGCATCAAAATCGCATTGAACTTTGTGACAGTGCAGTGCGGCCAGCACGAGCTACTAGTCAGAACGCTCATTTGTAATATTTAGCAGCAATATTTAGGGCACCTTCACCGACCTAAGGTAGTGAATTTTGGTAAAAAAGCTAAGCCGATGCTTTTTGCTTAGCTCTATGGGTCTTTAGGGACTGCACATTCAAGGTCACGCAGGTGATATTTTATCAGCACTTTCATTTCGGTAAAGACATTGCAACATTGCATGCATCGGCCGTCACACTATTCGATGAGAACATATTGCTACGTGCGTTTGCTAGAAAGACGAAGAAGACAGTGCATACGCGCATCTGCACGCTTTTATGCAGCAAGAAATAAATAGAAAGAAGAGTAACGCTCTGGCACGCAGTAAATAAATATACTGACCTGCTGCTACTTCCACAACCTGTTAATTACTACTTCTGTCTTCACGTTGTGGCAATACTTTTGTACTTAGCTTGCAGTCCTTGGAACAAGACCACGGCTGAAAATATTTCATCAATGTTGTTTTCTCACTACCTACCAAGTCAGGGCTTTGACCGAAGCACGTCTGCTGGGGAAGTTACATAAATTAAAAGAAGAGGATCCACACACAAAAAAAAAACGGAGAGAGAGAGAAATAGAAAATGCGTTTCGGCTCCCCTGAGGAGAGCTTTGTCCGCAATTTAGTCCACAAGGCTCCCGTCATTGTGACCAAGGCTGCGTCAAGGTCACCGAAATGTCCTTATTCTGCATTTTTCTTTATGGTCGGTGTCCTCTTCCTAATTTCGATGACGCACTCTTAGGGACACATGAAGAGGAACATTCGCTACAGTAATTAAATAAAACGTGCCTGCTAATAATACATGACGTCAATGTTCGTTTTTGAGGGATCTGATGGCCTTCTGACGTGGTGGTTATGGATAAACAACTGTGCTGTTGTTTTTTTTTTGCAGGTGGTGTACGTTTTATCTCCGGATTTAAAAGCTTTGATCTTATGGGGGACGGGGGGAGTGTTCTCTGCAGGGCTACACCGATGTGCGCAACATTACCTTGTTAGGCAAAGCAGTGCACTTTGTGTGTGTTGACTAATCACGCAAATGACACAGGTAGAAGAAACAGGCACAGGAGAATTGGTCTTACTCTAATGAACAAGTGGCGCTCCTATTGTATCTTCCATCTTATAGTAGTTTGCGTGCTTTATCGATGAAAACTGCGTTTCGGTCACACTATTTTCTGCTTCGATTCATTGCTAGACTCAAAAGCAGCTAGTAGTGGGAGCCTTGCTGGTATCAAGATGGTTAACGTATGCTAACAGTATAAGCAAAACGGCCCGAAAATGTCGTGCATTTGTAGCCTTGTAGGCACGTGTGCTCAGATTTGGGTGCACGTTAAAGAACCCCAGGTGGTCGAAATTTCCGGCGCCCTCCACTACAGCGTCTCTCATAATCGTATGGTGGTTTTGGGTCGTTAAACCCCACATATCAATCAATTATTTGCAGCCTTGTTCATTACAACCCGAATATAAGGGTGTAAATGGGGTGTTTTGCGGATGTTTAAATTACGAACACCTCAAAGTTTAAAAATGGGGCGTAAAAAGGGTGTTCATATGGGTGCTTTTGATGCGTACACCCGCTTTACACCTTTTAGGGTGTAACATTTTTTAAACTGTAACCTGTGTAAACTGTAAAGTGTAAACTTTTCAGAGTGCATTTTCATTCTTCTAGTTACTTCAATCTCGTGGTTCGGCTCCGCGGTTATTACCTGCCCTAAGTAGACATAGTCTTTTACAACTTGAAGTGCACTATTACCTATCTCGAAGAGCTGCTCTTTTGCGAGGTTGTTGTACATTACTTTCGTTTTGGGCAGATTCATTTTAGGACCCACCTTTCTGCTCTCCTTGTCTAACTCCGTAATCATGAGTTGCAATTCGTCCCCTGAGTTACTCAGTAATGCAATGTTCGGCGAAACGCAGGTTACTAAGGTACTCTTCATTAACTCTTATCCCGAACTGTTCCCATTCTGGGCTTCTGAAAACCTCCTGTAAGCACGTGCTAAATAGCATTGGGGATATTGTGTCCACCTGCCTTACACCCTTCTTGATTAGTATTCTGTTGCTTTCTTTATGAAGCCCTATGGCAGCAGTTGATCCCCTGTAGATTTCTTCCAGGATGTTTATATATACTTAATAGACGCCCTGATTCTGCATTGTCTGCATGACGGCTGATATTTCTACTGAATCAAACGCCTTCTCGTAATGTATGAAGGCTATGTATAGTGGTTGGTTATATTCTGGGCATTTCTCTATTACCTGATTGATAGTATGGATGTGGTCGATTGTTCAGTAGCCTGTTCGAAATCCTGCTTGTTCCTTTGGTTGATCGAATTCTAATGTTTACTTTGTTAGCAATTACCTTTGTAAATAGCTTGTATACTAAAGAGAGTAAGCTAATCGGCCTGTAATTCTTCAAGTCCTTGTCATCTCCTTTCTTATGTATTGAGATGATGTTAGCGTTCTTCCAAGACTCTGGTACCCTTCCCGTCAGGAGACAACTCGTAAATAGGGTGGCTATTTTTTCTAACACAATCTGTCCTCCATCTTTCAGCAGATCTGATGTTACCTGATCCTCACCAGCAGCTTTCCCTCTTTGCATGCTCTCCAAAGCTTTTCTGACTTCTTCTATCATTACTGGTGGGGTGTCATCTGGGTAACTGCTAGTTCTTATAGTATTAAAGTCGTGGTTGTTCCGGCTACTTACAAATCTCTGTAAAACTCCTCCGCTATTTGAACTATTCTATCCATATTGGTAGTTATTTTGCCTTCTTTGTCGTTTAGTACATACATACGATTTCTGCCTATCCCAAGTTTCCTCTTCACTGCTTTGATGCTTCCACCGTTTTTCAGAGCGTGTTCAATTCTCTCCTTGTTATACCTACTTTCACTTGCGCGCTGCTATATTGATGTCATTTTCTCGTAATTTTGATACGAACACCCAAATCACAGTCGAAATTATCTAATGTTGTCAGATTAGTGGCGACACGACAACGCTAAATCGAGTGACTGCGCGCAGCAGTCATCATACAGAAGGCTTTGGTGTAGCGTAACAGTCTGCGCACACTCTACAAGACAGACATGAAATCAGTCTGATCTTCTGAATGATAGCGTGAAAGAATATGGTGTCCGTTGAGCAGCGCACATGTGTGGTTGTAGTGACGCGGCCGCCGCGTGTCCATCTCGTAGAACCTGGCTGGACGTAGTAACTGCAATGTCATTGTGTTTATTGCCATTGGACGACCTAAGAATAACATTAAAATGTTTTGGTTTTTATTATATTTTAAGACAAAAGCCTTAGATCCACATCGAACACGAAAAATTATTGCCGGCATTCCTGGGCGTAGGCGTCTACACCAGTGACGCATAACGCCAACAACACTTGATCACATTACAACATGACGTCACTTGATGACGTCGTCACATCATATCGTTTCTGGGTACAAAGTGGACGGATCGCGGAGGCAACGGGAAACCATGTTTGATGCGAGAAGTCATCGGTGGGGGCGGGTGAGGACCAATACATAGACATGGAAAAGAAGATGGTCTTCGCCTTCGAGTAGCCTCAGGCGAGCGCATAAGGGGCTTGAGAGTTCCTGCATACCTTTGCCTGTTTTTTATTGCGTGTAGGCACCACTTGCAGTTCTGGAAGAAAATACTAGAGGGACATTATGAAGCCCGCTAAAGGTGGATTGACACGAGGGAACGGAGGAGGAATTTTGGCAGCGAACGGAGCATCACGTGATGTGCGCGTCATCGAAACGTGCTGTCCTCGCTCCATGCGCTCTCCTCCGCTCGCGGCACGGATGAAAGGCGTCGCCGCTATTTCGATCCCTTCGTTTGACGGTCATCTGCTCTTGATCGAGAAGATTCAGCGTCAAATGTGTCAACATTGGTTGGATCGACATGTCTAGGAAGCAGGCAGCTGGCTCAAAAGCACGTGTTTTATACTCGGTGAAAGGCGCTGCGGTCACCAATGGGAGCAGACGCGTCTCACATCGGATCCGTCTTTTTCGTTGTTCCGCTGGCCACTTTCACATGGTGCGATCATTTCCAGCGCGTCGTCCGACTCTTGCAGTTGCCGAGAATCTACCGTTATAAGTGTGAAGGTGGGCAACAGTTTTTGACAATATTACCAGACCTTTCCTGTTCGCCCCACTACGTGCGGAGCAACCCATATCGAGCAGTAGGGCCTGCTCCGACGATCCCGTGCTGAGACCCGAGCCCGACACCAAAAACTCCATGTTTATTTCTACCGCTCGTGTTTTCCCATTCTTCTTTCTCCTCAGATTTCCTGCTTATTGTCGCGCGGCCGCAATCATCCACAACATACTCCCAAGGGGCCAAGACGATCACGAGGCAGTCTCGCTAGTCCACATCACTTGTCTCACTGACTTGCCTCCAGAATATATGCTAACTGAACCATTCGCTTTCCTTGCTTATCCAGAAGCTAGTCATTAAAGCATGCGCGCAATATCATTCCCTTCTTGGTGCTAGTCACTAAAGCATACTCGCCATATCATTCTCTCCTGGGTGCGCTGACACCCCATTCAGCTATTGTACCACTGCGCTACCGTCAACACAGGAACACAATTCGCAACTCCCAACAGCGAGGCCTTCGCCGTTCAAGCTGTAGCACAAATGGCCGTCTCGATGTGTTTCCTGTCAAGCGGGTGATCCGGTATGACCGCTCTTCCCACCAAAGTTTTCCCTCGAACTTCCACTGGACGACTGGTTCGCTCTGGAAGACGAGCAGCAACTGCAATACATAGCGTTGAGCTTTGAACCCTTCAGCAGGGCATCGTTGTGGCAGGCATAACCTAGCGCGTGCGTTGTGGCGTCAGACACAGCACGAAGCCTTGGTGTGACAGCATTTCCATGAATGACTGCATGATAAGGCGCATGATAGGCATCGTCTTGTGGCTGTGGTATTTCCAATCACCTTGTCATTTTTTCGCTAAAAGCCGCTGAGATTGCCTTGCCACGGTGTCTATACAACTAAGAACGTTTCTTGAACCAGTTCAATTGCACTTGTGAATAGCCTTGTCCTAATCTTCGATATTCGCTGCCTTAATTCGCGATCAAGCTGGTCGAAAAAAATTGAAGTTTTAGGCTTCTACATCGAAGCTGGAGGTAGCAAGTTCACTGCCATTCAGCATATTAAAAAAAAAAAAAACTGATCAAGTCCTCAGGCTATGGGCACTGCATTCAGTTATTTCCAGAAGCACGTTCTCTTGGTGAAAATCTTCGGCATATCTTCATATTAAGAGCACATTGCGTCCGGCCTGGTTTTCATTGTAATGTACACTTGCGCTACAATAGGTTCCCTAAATAACTCGGACAGTGGTTTTGGTTATGAGAGGGCAAGAAATGAAGAGGAGAGAAAGTAATGGCTGGAAAGTTGAACAAATCAGAAAATTAAGTAACGTAGTTCCTCCTGCAATCACAATGACTAGTATGGGAAAGCAATTATAGCATTTTTTTTTCTAAGTCAACTCGAATATTTGTAGTATTAAATTCGCATGAAAATGTGCATAGAGTGTAGCTAAATTTTTTTTCAAATGACACCAAATCACAAAACGATTGAATCGACTGTAAAAAACAGGAATTTAGAAATGAGGGTATTATAATTTGCATGTCTAAAACGGCATACACCACAGAAGAAAAAATAAAAATTGTTACTATAGGAAGAAGCAATGATTGTTCGATATACATCTATCCCCTCTTTCTACACTGCGTAAGGCCTTAGAGAACAAGTTATAAAGTGTTCGGAATTTTGTAAAAGCGACATGTGTGATGCCGAAAGCAAACTTGCACAACTGGTAGGCTTAGAGCGAAAGAAAAGCGATACTACGAACAAGGATTCCTTGATACAATGTACACGTTGTGGACTTGTTTTCTCTTTGCTTCTGTCACTTGTAACGTCTAGCGCTTGCACGCTGCAGATAGCGATCATTATTTATCCAAGGCCGTTTGCCTGTGTGTCTCCCGTTTTCACGAAAGACTCTGTGGGCTACTACTGCAGTACAACGGCAGAAGAAATCTCTGCTCACGTAATTCAATAAAGCATCTGGCCGCAACGCTTTTTGTCTTCATGTTCTTGGCCAGCGCCATTCCAGCTCGTTTAATCTTGCACTGGCGATAAGCAAAATGCTACTGGGAACTGAAGCAACGGCCTCTTTGAGAGAACTATTTGCGCATAAAGTATGCTTTAGAGTGCGGGAATGTAAACCACTACAAAGCGCCCTCGATTTTTCTTCAGAACGTCCCCTTATGTGGGCCTTTCTACGGGCCTATGGTCGAACGGCTGCGGCTGTAAGGGCAACGAATGTAACTTTGCGATACTTGTTCTAAATTGAAATCACCTTCTTTGCACTTGATGCCCCAAATTGTAAAAACTAGTAAATATGATATAACGTTAAGTTTTCCATCTTCTGAACACGCGAATTTCTCGAGAAACGTATAAGGCAGAAATTGCAGGGATTGACGGTTGGAGGCATGGAGAGACGGACGGATGGATGGACGGATGGATGAATGGATGCATGGTTGGATGGATGGATGGATGAAACCTAATTAAACGACATATTTGAAGTGATTGCATCCATAGACGTGGAAAATGCTCCCTGGCCGACATCCCAAAACACCCTGTCCACCCGCCACAGCCGGTCACTCGAGCCAGAGGCCCGAAGAGTGCTCTACTACGAGGATAGGCTAAGATGGAAGATTTCAAAGAAAAAAAAATCTTTGAACATACGGGTATGGCCGGGGCCAGCACTTCCATGTGGGGACTTGGCTGCTTAGCTGTCTGCCATAGCAAAGACAACTGTCAGCCTTAGCTAAAATAGGCAATTGATGCGCTGGTAGATAGTTTCATTCTTCAAAAATATCAGACTATTCTTGTGAAAACGTTGGCTCCACCCATACTGAAGCGTTTCTCATATCAAGTAATGTACGTCATCTGTACTACCACTTTCGGACTTTTCAAAGCGTAGTTTTGATATCTAATACGGAGTGGACAGTACACCATTTGAAGAGTCAACGTAAGACAGCTCGCAGAAAAGCATGTGGGCGTTTGACTTTGTTGAGGTGATATGCATAATAACTCCGGGGAAAAAAATATTGCATAGGAACTGTTCTTGTTTCATTTCATTTCTACATTCGCCGTCTCTATAGCCTATTTTTCCTGGGGATTAGAAACAATATAAACCTGTGAAATCACGTTTCCCTTCGGCCACCCGCTTCGTTCTTGTTCTTTGTGCGCTTGCGCTCGTACTCTCAATTCCAACAACTCACTTTAGGTACCTTTATGAACAAACACCCACACTTTCATTATTTATGTCTACATAATTTTAATGTTTACAATAAGGCCTGCAGATAGCAGGAGAAGCAAGAGGAGTGAGCATGAAGTAATATGGAGCGAAATCGGGCGAGGGAACTGCAGCATCGTATTATTTACAACCCCACACTTAGATAAGAGAGGAGAAAATCAGAGTAACGTAAGCGCATACAGAGAGCATCACCAACCGATCTGCATGCCGCACCGTCCTTGAATATGTTCTTCAGGCTGTGACAAATGTAGCTCGTACACTCAGCTTCTAAAATGAAGCCCGTTTAGCTCATATATGAAAGGTGCAATAAGATGCTCGAACTGATACCGGCCCCTTTAATGTCTCTACCCGGAAGTCCTAGCTCCGTTTCCGTAGTCAAACCTTGCTCTCGAAAGCAACGCAGATAGTGATCAAGTTGTCATTTCGCGTGATAAAGGACGCAATTGCGCTTACTAATGGAGCCAGTTATATTGGATGTCTCTGCTCGATCATTTCGCCGCCTTCGAGGAGCGCCCTTGTCTTACTTTTATGGCCGATGAGACCCGTTCTGAAAGCGTTATTCATGCGTCATGCAAATCGAGCGATTCGCTTAACTGTACTGCCTCGCGTACAGTGTGATTCCTTCCTCGCGTTTATACGGGCATTTAGGCAGAGAGAGGAGGCGCAATGTGGCCCCTGAACGTAATTTACACTCGGCTCACCTTGCTTGCAGATTGAAGGTCATTGCCACTCATTCAAAGAAGGCTAGAGCAATGTCAATGAAATTACGCTTGAAAAAGGGTCACACACCGTTAGATTACGTCGAAAAGACGCTAGAGGATATATCTTTTGAAGTTTGCTGCTCTGAAACCTGTGACCTCCACTCTGGTTGTACGTTTTCTCGAGCTCCATACTGCCGACATTGCTGGATGATTCCATCCCCGTGAATGAAGGCGGCCTTATCTCTTTTCATCTTAAGACATGCTCTTCGACAACTGGTTGCATGGGAGGAAACGCACGAAAGAACACTCTCGAATCATCTCCTTCAGCGTCGCGAAACAAGAAGGAATCGCGTATGGACCAAATAGAAAGAGTGCCGACCAAATGACTTATGGGCAGGCGATCCGATAACAATCTCCGGAATGTGCAGCGGCGGTTAGGCGTTTCCTGGCAAGGCAACAGGGCGTAGCTCCCTCGGCCTGTCATTTATCATAGCCCCGCCGCAACGCGGCGCTCCCTACTTCACCTTCAGCGTCGATCCTACGGGACGGCCGCGGCTTTTAATTTTAGAGGCGAAGCTCCTTATAGCGGCACCCGTTCGTCCCCCGTAGTATGTAACAAGTACAACATTTTGACCTCCAAGGCGGTGCCGGTGAGAGACTTCTTCTGTGCGTTGTTGAACAATAAAAAATAGTGCTCAAAGTACATGTCAATGGCTGCTAATGGGGAATGAGAGACAGGAGCATTCAGCTTTTACTTAACGTGCAGGCTGCGATCACCATTAGCAGCCATTGGCATGTACATTGAGCACTATCTGACAAGAAAGGGTTGCTACGTTATACTCGCTGGGTGTAACCTCCTTAGCTTTAGAAAGGTTTAGCGAGCGTTCTGCCGCAGTGCCATGAATACAATGAACTTGTAGGAGGAAGCAACAAAAAGGGAGAAGGCAGGGAGGTTAACCAGAAAGACATCCGGTTGGCTACCCTACACTGGGGGATAAAGGAAGGGGACAAGAAAGACGAGAAAGAGGGAAGAGAGGGGAAAAAGGGGGTGGGGGAGAGACTGACAGTAATTTAACTGCAGCGTGTAGAACTCTACCGCATGTCAGAGGCGTTCACACAAGCCTGTCTTTCTCAGGAAACGCAGCAGGGCTTTCACTGCCTTGTGGGCTGTCGAGGCATGTGTACGTTGCTGTAATAGCACCTGCACAGAAAGAGGCCGATCATCCAGTCGCCGCTTTGCGTTGGCAAGTACTTGTCTCTCTGAGGCAAATCGAGGACAATGACACAGCAGGTGTTCGATATTTTCGTCGGTGCCGCAAACATCGCACGCCGCACTGTCAGTAATTCTGATTAACGTGGTATAAGCTTTCGTGAAAGCAACTCCCAGCCAAAGGCGATAGAGAAGCGAAGCTTCACGTCGATGTAGGCCGGGTGGAGGCCGGAGTTGTAGTGAAGGCTCGAGCTCGTGCAGTCGTGTTCGTCGTATGCTTGGTGTGTTCCACTCAGTCAGTGTGAGACTGCGGGCCAGTTGACGAATCTGCCTCGCCGCATCCGCTCTTGAAAGCGGTATCGGAACGCTGTTCGCTTCTTTATGTGACGTGCGAGCAGCATGATCTGCAGAATCATTGCCGCCTATACCACTATGCCCAGGTAACCACTGAAAGACGATGTCATGGCCTTTTTGTATTCACAGGTGGTGAAGTTTCACGGTTTGGTAGGTCAACTGGTCGTGGCATCCGCGTCGGAGAACTGATATCAGGCACTGTAACGCTGGTTTTGAGTGAGAAAACACAGCCCATTTACCCGGTCTTTCTTCTGAATTGATTTGTTCCAGTGCATTGCGCAGAGCCTCGAGTTCTGTCATCGTTGAACTTGTCACATGTGAAGTCTTAAAACACCGAGTTATCCCTTGTGATGGTATAACCACTGCTCCACCTAAACTAGACGGCGTAGTAGAGCCATCCGCGTAAATGTGCACGTGGTTACTGTAGTTTTCTTCCAGTAGGAATAGACTCAGTTGTTTCAGGGCATGTGTCGGTAAGTCCGATTTTCTCCTCATTCCTGGAATCATTAAGTGAACTCGCGGCCGGCTCAAGCTCCAAGGAGGAAGCAGTGGCTTTGATGCAGGTGCGTATGTCTCAGCAAACGATGAACGATGTTTGGAGACGATAGTGCCGTATGTCGTGCGGGGCCTTTCAGCAGCTAGGCTCGCCAGGTGGTGAGAAGGGGTCCTGGCATAATGCCTGAGGTTCATGCGCATTGTCTCGGTAATAATATGCGTATTTATCGAGTGATCTTGAGCGATGGCAATGGTTTCAGCCGTTGAAGCACTGCGGGGTATTCCAAGGCATATCTTAAGTGCTTGGGCTTGAATGCTCTGAATTGCGCGCAGGTTGGTCTTGCCGGTGTTAGACATTGCAGGTAAGCTGTACCGTAAGAATCCGATGAACAGCACTCTGTACAGTTGTAGCATGGATGGTATGGGCACTCCCCAATTTTTTCCTGCAAGGAATTTGAGCATGTGGCATGTTACGATCAGCCGCTTCTTCACATAGTTCACGTGTGGAGTCCACGACAGGTTTCTATATATTATGACTCCCAAGAACCTGTGGCTTCTGCTGAACGATATGTATTCTTCATTAATCGATGTACTGTAAGCAGGCATTGGTTTCCGCGTGAACGCTACCACTGCACAATTTCCGCAGGACACCTCGAGGCCTTGTTTACAAAGATAGCATGACGTCGTTGTAGCAGCCTTCTGAAGGCGGGCGCGAAGCTGAGGCCTTGTCACACCTGATGTCCAAATGCAGATGTCATCAGCATAGACAGAAAGTTCTACAGTGCTAGGTAGCTGCTCGACTAGACCAATGAGAGTTAGGTTGAAAAGGGTAGGGCTTAGCACTCCTCCCTGAGGAACTCCTCGGCTGCTGTAATAATCAGGTGTTGGGCCATTCGCTGTCATCACGTAAAATGATCTCAGCTGTAAGTAGCTGTACACCCACATATATATCTTGCCACCAAGACCTACTGTTTCCAAAGCACTAAGGATGGCTTCATGGGTGACATTGTCGTAAGCCCCCTTAACGTCTAGAAACACGGCGGCGCACAGTCTCTTACAGGCTTTCTGGTGTTGAACATATGTCACCAGATCAACAACGTTGTCGATTGACGAATGGCCGCGCCTGAATCCGGTCATGGATACTGAATAGATTTCGTAGTGCTCTAAATGCCACTCCATTCGTGTTAGAATCATTCGTTCCATCGTTTTTCCCACACAACTGGCAAGTGCGATAGGACGGTATGAGGCAATATCCAAAGGAGATTTACCAGCCTTTAGAAGTGGAATGAGGCGACTTGACTTCAATGCCTGGGGAACAGTACCAGTCTGCCAGGAGTCGTTGTATAGGCGTAAGAGTGCCTTCCGAGCTTCGTCTCCAAGATTACAAAGGGCACGATAGGTAATGCCGTCAGGACCGGGTGCTGAAGAACGTCTGCACAGAGCCAGTGCCGCCTCTAGCTCATCCATAGAAAATTGGCATTCCATACGGGGATCACGTGAGGGCGGTGAGTTGTCAAAAGTTCCCGTTCTTGATACTGTGAAATTGGAATCACCGGCAATTCTTCTACAGAAAGATTCTGCGACGTCAATCTCTCTGCATCGAAGGTGAAGTGCCAGAGATGTAAACGGGTGTCGCTGACGCAAGGTTGTGCTAAGACCCCGGACAGTTCGCCATATCAGTGATAGGGGCTTTCGTGGATCCAACGACTCGCAAAAGGATGTCCAACGTCGCCTAGCCAGTTTATCCATGTGCCGCTGCATTTTCTTTTGAATGCGTCTAGCCAGCCTCAAATCATTCATGCACTTTGTCCGTCGGTACCTTCGTTCTGCACGACGGCGTATTGCGCGAAGTTTCTCAAGCTCGATGTCGAAATCGGTGCGCTTGTGACTAGTCAAATGTGTATGCGTGGTATTCTGCAGGACATCCTTTATCGAGTCCTCTAGGTTATATGATGAGCCGTCGGTACAGCAGTCTTCCATTAACATTTTGAATTTCGGCCAATCGGTGTACTTGAGGCCTCTTGAGGACTTGGAGCTTGTGAAACCTTCTATACACAGGTAAGTTGGTATATGGTCGCTGCCCCGCGTTTCTAGATCCGAAAACCAGTGCACTTTCCTGATAAGTGAGCGAGAAACCAATGTAAGGTCCAGGCAGCTGCTATAGGCTGATCCGCGTAAATAGGTAGGGCTTCCATCGTTACAAACGCAGAGTTCGTACTCCGAGGCTAAGGACACCAATTTTTTTCCTCTAGAGTTGTCCCTGGAGCTTCCCCATAGGAAATGGTGGGCATTGAAGTCGCCAGTGATCACCCATGGCCTTGGAGTCGATGTCAGAATACCGAGTAAGCGCTCGCAGTCAAGGCGGCTTGATGGAGATAAGTAAGCTCCGATAATCGTGAAAGCAACCTTATCCTTCTTCACAGTAAGGCACACATACTGATTCCCTTCATCAGGCGAGACTCTGTGGTGAACGTAAGTGAGGTCATGGCGCATGAATACAATAACTTTGCTGCAGTCTCTGTGAGTGGAGGACATAAAGCACTCATATCCTGACAGCTTGTTTGAAGCACACAAGTTGGGTTCACAAATCACAATAATGGGGAAGCGGTTCACAAATACAAATTGTCTAAAGTCAGACATGCGCGACTTCAGTCCTCTGGCGTTCCACTGAAAGACAGATGCATTCTTGACTTCCGCTCGAAACGACGGTGCCTCGCTGGCCATGGTTTTACCTTAGAGCTGCAAGCACCGGACTCAGGGTGTCCAGCACATGCAGTGCGGTCTGCGCAGCAGAAGTCTTCATATTACTCAGTAGGACACGCATGGTACTCATCAGCGATTGCAGCAAGCTTATCACTTGATCTTCATTCATCGCATCACTGGTTTGAGGGGTCGTCGAGGGCGGCGGGATTTGATGCAGCTCCGAAGTAGGTTGACTTCGTGGAAGAGAGGGCCACTGTTCGGAAGGTGCAACTGCTGTCCCTTTCTTCTGTTTGGCAGTATCCGTCTTCAGTGAGCTCGGTGTTTGTGGGTCAGCCTCTTTGATAGAGGATGACATCTCTCTACCGGTAGAGGCGTTTTTCCGTGATGGTCTTCGCCCACGACGCCGTCGTCGGCGTAGTGTAGCGGCAGCTTCCCTGTGCGTTGAATTGTCCCGCACCATACGCCTGAGTACCGCGTGCTCGTTTCGCACCCACGGGCAATCTTTGGATGAGGCCTCATGAGCGCCGTGGCAGTTTGGACATCGTAGCATGGTGGCACTGCAGGTGTATTTTGAGTGAGACTCAGCGCACCGCGGAAACACAACTTTGATCTCACAGACACCTTTTACGTGTCCCATCTTGAAGCACTTGTAGCATTGCAGTGGCTTCGGTATGTAAGGACGCACTGAGTGGCGAACATGGCCAACTTTGACATACGAGGGAAGGCTGTCTCCCTCGAACACAAGCCTCAAGCAGCGTGAGTTGCCGAGTCTGGTAATGTGCGTAATGCGGGTGCCTTTAGTCGCTGGCTTTATTAGTATTGGCAGGTCATTAGCTGAGATGGAAAGATCCACATCATAAATGACGCCAACAGTGCCATTACAACCTGTAGCGACCATTGGCCGAACTTTCACGTTGCCGATTTCTGTTATGTGCCGAAGGCTTTGCGGTGCGCTACGGTGCATAACGTATACAGCAACGACATTCTTTCGTACATTGATCCTCACGTCTTTGATCTCATTCGGCGCGGTTTCCTCGAGAAGCACAGAAAGAACTTGCCTGTTGAGGAGTCGCAAGTTAGATGCAGGGTCTTCAGGCATAAACAGCATGGTGTGCGGCCACCACTGTGGTGCAGTCTTAACGGTGGAAACACTTGCCGACGATGCCGTCCGCAGCAGTCTTCGTTTTGTAGATTGATTGATGACGACCGTGAAGTCATCATTCGATGACTCAAAGCCGTCTGAATACAAATCGGTTGCCTCACTGTCGGTGTCGCTCGACGCGTTGCTACGCTTCCTGGACGTCGAAGTCCGGCGCGACGGTTGCACACCTGGAACATTCTCAGGTGTGTCCTGAAGCATCACCGCAAAGGAGGGAGCGGCAGCTCCCAGGATTTCCAGGAAACAAGTTGAAAACACTGAGACACGGGCACAAGCGTTCTGTGAGAGCAATGAACTTGTATATACCATGAATGAACTCGAGGTGGTTAAAAATGGGAAGTAGATACGAAGCGCAAGCCGTAAGAAGCGCAAGCCGTCTCATTTCCCATTAGCAGCCATTGGCATGTACACTGAGCACTATCTGACTGAAAAAGTTTGCTACGTCATACTCACTCGGCATAACCTCCTTGGTTTTCGAAAGGTCTAGCGAGCGTTCGGCCGCAGTGCCATGAATACAGCGAACTAGTATATTCCATGAACTCGAGGTGGTTAAAGGTGGGAAGTGGACCCGAAGCGCAAGCCGTAAGAAAGTGTGTGTGTGCCACCTCTCGTTTAGTCCTTGGAATGTCCGCTGGATGGCGGTGCTTCTATATGGGGAATATATGATGAAAAGATGCCAGATGGTGGTACTTGGAGTGTTGAATAGATGGACGAACGGACACATAGACAGATGCATGGATGGACGCATGAACGGACGCAGGGGCGGCTGCATGGACGAACGCAGGGACGGGCGCACGAACAGACGCACGCACGGACGGGCTGATGGACGCATGGACGGTCACACTGACGGACGCATGGACGGACGGAAGCAAGAACGAATGGACGGACGAATTCTTCGCCCCACTCTCCATCATTCACTCCGTGGATATGCTGCCATTTTTTTATTTGTAGTTCAGATTTCCTTCGAGATCTTTGAACGCCGAATTTATTGTTAGGTTTCTTGTAGCCTCCACTCACGGTCACGCATCAGAAGCCCTTTTAAAACTGAACTCAACCTCGCCTCTCGGCAAGCATTGTACTGCGAGAGTTAGCGCATTCCGATGTCTTACTTTGGGCATACCTGTAGCTATGGGCGTGGCCTGCACTGCTGTAGGTGACGAATATCAACAGAAGCGATTGCCATCTTTCACCTTGATTCCACAAATGCTCTCATTCCCGCAATAATTCATTTTGTGCTTGGAACAGCGTGTCTATAGTTACGGATAACAAAAACGTAATAAGAATTCCACAGTGCTATTCACTGAATTCTACTGCAGGAAATTGAGCTTTATTGCAACAACTGCTGCGTGGTTTTGAGCCCTCGACGTTCAGCGAGGGTTATTGCAGATCCCACCTATTTTGGGAGTGCGTGTCATGCGAAGCAGCACTTTATTAATGGACTACGTCGAACTTATATTTGAATAATTGTAATGCACCGTTGCGAGTCAGACCGACTGCTTTCTGGTTTCTGGGTAACTGCGGTATATTGTCGGCCGGCACGTGGTGAGAAATTTTTCTCGGTGAGTTTTGGGAGAGGCTAAGAAGGGCACCACTTGCTTGAATGCATTGGATATTTGAGGAAAGCTCCTCATTTGAGCAAAGTACGCCCATTGGAAAATTATGCCGGCATCAAAAGCGGAATCCGGTTACTCTAATTTGGTTTTCGTCGTCGTATTGCCACGTCATCTTTGTTAAATAGATATGTGGGTTTTAGCGTCCCAAAACCACCATCTGATTATGAGAGACTCCATAATGGAGGGCTCCGGAAATTTTGACCGCCTGGGGTTTTTTTAACGTGCACGCAAGTCGGAGCACACGGGTTCAACAGCATTTTCTTTTCCATCGAAAATACAGCCACCACAGCCGGAATTCGATCCCACGACGTGCGGGTCAGCAGCAGAGTTCCTTAGTCACTAGACCACCACGATGGGGCTTTCGGGAGTGGTAACGGGGCGGATTATGCGTGCTCTGTATTTTATGCAAATTCATCAGAGATTCGCAAATTCGAGTATGGTTTGTGTTATACTTTTTTCATTATTGTTACTGTGGGCTTAACACTAAAAGCTAGAACCTTTCGTTTCAAGGTACCTTCTTCATTTCGCTCCAGTGGGCTTCAAAAGCACGCACTTCAAAAGAGATGGAAATTATATTAAGTAATGCAATCACGACACTGTTTAAATGATGGCATAAACGGTGAACCGTTCTTATCCTACTTACACAGACGTCCTAGCAAAACAAGAAAGAAAAAAATATTTGAAAAGAAACCAGCAGTGGCCCAAAGCTGCGGGTTTCTTTGTCTGACAAAGATCTCGATGTGTATTCTCATTTAAAGAATGTGCATGCAGTGAGAATTCACCTTTTTAAGCTCTCATTCTTTCGCTTAATTAAAGATCTGTACAATCTAGTTTTTTCAAGAACAAAAAAAGAAATCTATGTGATCCACGAGAACAGCATTTGTAATTCTAACTATTACAATTTCATCACGACCTGGATTATGAATAAGAAAGATATCATCGCTGACTGTAATGAAAGAAGTTATTTTATTTTTTCAATTTGCCATTTATTTTGTGGCAACCTTTGTTTCTTGTATTTATTTTCATATCTATTCACCACCTAGTCATATCTGCCTGTTCGAAAGATGTCACTGTTACCCGGTATGCTAAAGAAGCCGTACTCTTAGTCTCGAGTTTTTTCTTTGCCCATTGAGTCTCATCGCTTTGCATTGATCTTACGTTAATTACTCGTGCTAAAATAACTAGGGAGCGGGGATCCTGGAGATGAGAAAACAACGGTAGATTTCACATACGTAATTATGGGAAGATTGCATACGTCCTATAGGTGCAGGCGTACGCAATTAAGGGTGATTCTGCAGCAGGACAGGCATGCGCGTATGCAGCCGACTCCGAACTCCCCGCATACAACTCACCGCTACACGTGATGGCCTTAACGCATTTAGAAACTTCGTTGAAGCGCAGTTCCACTCGAAGCTTGTGCTTCGCACCGGCTACATGGCGGCGATTCGTGATTTCCGTTGGGTAGCCCGATCGTCATATGCCATTGGCTGGCACCAAATGTTTGCACAACGATACGCATCGTATGCGTTCCACGAGCGGACGTGGCTGGGCAGCTAGCGGCGGCTTTGCCACTACTCGCTCGGCCGTCATATTTCACCCGCTTCAGATATTCCTCGAAGACAACTGCGGAAACTGCTGCGCCAAGAGAAACGTCTCCAGTGCACCACACGAGCACACATACCACCACGTGATTTTGACCTCCGTGACAGGCTTGCTCGCACAGAGGAGGCAGCGCATGGGATACTTCGCGTTAGGTTTGCGCTTACACGGGAAGTGACAGCCCACTGGCCACAACATTATGGCACCGCGTACGGAACCACGTGCCCCTTTTTCGACCATTCTACAAGTGCCGCGGACGTGATACAGTTACTGTGGTCGTGCCCGGCCCTAGAGGCAGCACGCCTTCGACATCTCAGAGCTACTGGTTACCCTCCCGGTCACCCTCCGGACTCGCATGGATGGAAATAAATACCATTACATAGATAGTTGTTAGATTATAATATTAATATCTGGGTTTTCACGTAACAAACGCCGATATGATTACGAAGGGCGCCAGAAATATCGACTACCTGTTGCTCTTAACTTGCACTGAGTTCACACAGTGCAAGCGGGCCTCTACCGTTTCGCCATCATCGAAATTTGACCGCGGTGGCTGGGATCGAACCCATGACCTTCAGTTCAGCATACGAGCACTGTAACCACTACACCATTGCGACAGACTCAATATTATATATCATGCGTGAATTTCGCTAAATAACTTTGCGTGTTTCGCGTCTCTCCTGACGTACATCATGGTAATCCTTCAGTTTGAAAAAAAACGAACAAAGCAACACTTTCATAAAACAAATTCTTGCAATCATTGAAAGAAAGGCGTTCTGGAAGACGTATAGCTAAAGACGGTGTTGCGACTCCGGGTCCCGCTGGTCTCAGTTTCGTAGCGGGCCCCCGTCCTAGGACCCATCGTCGAACAAGTCAGTTGAGGCGCTCGTAAAAACGACAACAATTTATTTACATGGTTACTAACTGAGAATTTGAAAAGAGGTGATCAAGTGATCAAGTAGAAGTCAAGAACTGTACATGAGAACTGTTGAACTGTAGAGCTTCAATTACACGAAAGTCTTCGGCTTATATAGCGCCTCGTTGCCAACCCTGGGCACATTCTCCGCGGCTTCCGCCAATAGGGCGCTCCATGGTCTAGGTGCTCCAGCCACGAAGGAGAGGAAAGACACCACACAATGCATGCGGAGAGGGCACAGTCCACACGATGCCCAAATATGGTCACCAAAGCACTGCACAGACGTTTTCGCAGACGTCACCAAGTTTCGCGCACGTCCGATGATTTTGGTTTCCAAGATTCTTCTGGCAGCTGGATGAGGTTCGAAAAACCGGCTGCCAGTAACGTGTCAAACTTGTCTGACTGTTTGGGTAGGACAATGTAGTGGTGGGCCAGCATATTGTCAAGATATGCAACCCCATTCAGCCGATCCTATGGAGAAAGGGGGAGGGGGGAAGCAGGAGTAGTCAACTAATCCCTCGTCGCCGAGGCGGGCTCCGGCAAGGGCTGCAGCAGATAGTGCATTATCCTTTTCTTCACCCCCGCATTCCATTCCTGGTTGTTTGCTAGAAGCTGTGGCGTAGTAGCGCATATCCGGGGCTCCGCTTCTCCTCACAAGATGCAGCCACAACCAGTTTGGCTTTAGCTTTCAACCTGAACTGCAAATACCATGCTGGTTCTGAGATTTCCAAATCCTCGTGACCTCGAAAATGGTCCAGCTGCCTCCTTGTCTGCCTCAAAAGCCTTGCTCGCAGCAAACACAGTGGCCTTTCTTGAGTCGAGCTCACAGTGGCCTCTCTTGGCTCGTGCATTTTCTCTGCGCGAACCAGTCCCGAACCCCTCATTCAGGTTTTGCCGAGAGGAAATTAATCCATCTTGACGGCACACCCTTGCTTGGAATGCGTCGAAATATTTTCGTCCCGTACACAAAGGCCGAAATACTTCAATATTTATGACGGTCGTAACAACGGCGAATGCATTGCGCACTCACTGATCGCTGCAGGGTGATTATTTATCACAAATGACAGCTTATTCGAAAAAAAAAACTCTCTTTCATTGCAAGTCAAGCTCATGCCAACTACCACATGTCTAGGCTGCCCTATCGACTAGAATATTTATCAGCTGTTGTTCGACCACCCCAGACATATCGGGCAAAGTTACTCCAACAGAAGATATGTTTACTGGACTCAAAGGAATCAACTCTTCTGCGAAATTCAAGGAGATACCTGACTATCAATTTATACAGTATACTGCGCCTTAAGGGTTTGCTTTACATGTAGACGAGGAAGAGGCAATGGCCCCGGAAAGACTTTCTTACGAAAAAAAAGGAGCAAAGAAGCACGCATTCGATGCGACATCGGAATTCCTTGAAGAAGTACTTCCACAATGTTTGCGTTTGCGCGACTCAGCCTGTCTGTAATTATTTCAACTGAGGGGTTGCTCATGAATATATAGTGGTAATATCAGTATATTGTGTATGCGCTTCTTTTGAAAGGATGGAGACGGGTGTGCATTTGCGTGCAAGCGTATTCACGTGTATGAGTTACAACCACACTTTCTGACTGCAGTTTTTAATGTACCATGTTCTTTTTGCTCTCAAGGCCCCACATATCTGTTTTGATCCTCTGTAATTAAAAAAAACGAGCTTAGGTGCCTTCATTGATCTTATTATAAGATCTCTCATCAATATCCGAATTCAGAAGCAATATGGTGGGAGCCCTGTAGAAAGAATAGCCGGCCAGCGGTTTCAGATCAATGATTTGAGGAATAGCGACCGTGTGTAAAGAAACAAAATATAAATAACCCCGAGATGACGATACCTCATATGAATAAAATTTAAATATTTTTGATAAGTATGTGTCCCTCATTGTTTTTAATTTTCTTCCCTGTGGACACGCAACAGTCTCGATAGACGAATTATATATATAGTGCTACAAACATGTACATGAACTCCACCTTTTGAAAAAGGCAAATGCATGAGCAGATTTCGACGTACTTTTTTAATGAAACGCGATTGGTCGAAAGCAGGCTGTTCGACAACGACGTCTTGCTTCTGACCAATAGCCTGAACGAAAACAGATTAAAGGCATGAAGAATGATCAGGATTTGACCCTTACATAGTCTCGCAGATGGTACAAAGTAGACGAATTGTCCCTCGCCATTTCAATTCACGAATGAGAAACTTCGTTTGCTGGGTTTTAGTTCTTTTTTAAAAAAGATATTGCAACACTCGTACGACTGTCTTGTTGCTTTTCGTTTTCTTGTTTATTTTCTTCTTAATGCTGGAAGAGAAGTTTTTTTTTTCCTTAGTGTTCTTCTATTGTACAATACAAGTGCTGATACAGATATGTAAACTGTGAATGCCAGATCGCACTGCCGCAACTACTGTCTGGGTGATGTAGCCTACTCAGGCACCTTTCGGGCCTTTTTGCTGCGTCTCCTAAGACAATTGTTAATTGTCTTCAATAAAGTCTGAATGAAATGAAACATTTGGAGATGCGGGCCTATACAAACGTAGCTTAATTCTACTGAACAACAGAACAAGGACCACATAGAATTCATTTGCCCACGTAAAAGAGCCTGGAAATTAACCCGTGGTCTATATCCCAGGTAGTGCAGATATATTGGTATCACCCTCCTCTGTACTACTGCAATGTAGGGCTGTAGAGATACCGATTTTCCGATATAGGCGTGCCAGACACACGACTAATTTTGTCGTAATATTGAAAGCGAAGAATGTATTGAAGTGAAAACAAGTCGAGAGGGACGCGAGAAAGCGATGAATCAAGATTTCATATGCGTAAAATTCGTAGACGCTCAGATTCTACTAAGGTTGCACGGCGGGCCTGTTGGTTATTCATGCGCTATACCTCGAAAAGCTCAAATTCTATTTCAAAAAAAAAAGAAAGAAATAAAGTAAGCAGAATCTTCACACAGATGTCGCGCCCAGAACACAAGTTTATTTGAGTGTGCCGCCTTTTCTGTCTGCGCAACTATTGCGTTCCTCTCGGATCGCGACTCAGCTCGGCGCAAGAAAGGGGTCGCCTTACTAGTTTGTGGAGCGGCGGGAACGTGAATTTTCAATTGGTGCGTAAACGACAGCGTGCACAATGTTGGCAGCAGTGGAGGGGACGCCGAAATGAAATGATAGGGAGAGGGTGTTCCCATCTGCGCCCCATGCCGGGAGATTTTCCCGCCAAGCCGGCATCACTCGTGGATTCAACGAAGCGAGAGAACGGCAGGTAGGAAACTTGGGACGGAAGGTGAGGGAAGGCTGCGTTTTGAATTTCAGATTTTCCAAAGAGTTGGTGGTGCCTCGTCGATGCTCGCACACGGTATACCTCATGCCTGTTTTACGGGGAGCTCAGCGAGCTGCGTCACAGTGAACTGGAGGGGCATGCCCTCGAATCACACAAGAGCGGTGTGTGTGAACGTCGCATGGAGGCTGCTGAGATAGTGTGGACGACTTTCTCATGGTGGTATGGCTGTATAGGTGCTTCGGATAAGCCACTTACGACAAGCCACTGTTTGAATAAGGTTGCGGTTAACCACTTGCATGCCAGCACAACTTCGATCTCCTGTTTGAGCTTCTCCAAGCCCTATCGTAAACCCGGAGTGCGTTTTTAAGTGACCCGGCAATTCATTTGGGAAAATGATGCAACTTCCACTCCATTTATGTAGTTGTAGCATGCACTCCTCCGAAAAAAGGGTACTTGGTTTGTGTCACGATCTTCTACGGTAGTGATGTATGTAAAAGGAAGGTGTTCGGATTTTTCGGTACATATGAAACTCGGACACCCTGCACAGCGCGGTTGTTTTAAACAAGCCGTGAAGCAAGTTTTGCATGGCGCAGCATATCCAGTCGCGCGCGCGCGCGTTTAGCACGCTCCAAGAAACCCTGGGCGTCGTCAAACGTGTCGAGTTGTGCATCAAACACGTAACGAAAACACAATATGCGAGCCTCGCTGTTTACGACTTTGTGAGATTCAAGTTTCAGCGAAAGCCTGCTATCGATGTCACTTTGCGGTACATTCGTATTTTTTTATTTTCTGTAGGCTTTCTATATGAAACAGCAGATATGCATATATATGCAACAGCAGTTTAATTGGAGTTTGTTTTTATAGGACATATGTTTCCTTCTGTCACTTTCTTTATTGTGGGTGCCTCTCGCGAAAATAAGCACACGCTCATCCTGGCCAGCTTCACAATCATAGCGAGTGTTTCCTTGTCAAATATATGCGTGTTCTGGAAGACATTGCACTCAATGTGTAGAAACCAGACTCCTGGAGCCAAGATATCTTTGTTACCACTTTATTTTAAGGCACCAACCTTCAAAATATCTGAAACGCTAAATTTGACCGTCGGTATCAGAGTCCCGCAGCATCGGGTACGAGTGCAACCAAAAACTAACACGTCATGACGTCCCCATATGACGTCATAGAATGCCCAATTCTGTGTCTTCGTTATGACGTAATAGTAATGTCAGTTGACGTCGTCTGGTGTTTGATCAGATCCTGATGACACCACCTCATGATCTAGCTTGGTCGAAAGTGGCCCGATCACGGATGCGATAAGAAAATCAGGTGTGGTGTCCCCAATCTTGGAGACGGTGGGAAATCACATTAGAATGACTACCATGTCACAAACAGAAATATTTCGAATGGTGGCGGGGCAGTATAAGTACATCGACTGACAACAAGAACGAATCACCATCCCCCACATAAGAGAACCATGTGGGGATGCGAAGCAGGGCTGGTGTTGACCTGTGTTTTTATGTGCTCTTTCTATTCGTTGTTCACATTTGTATGTTTTCGTGGTTGTTTCATTTGTGTGTGGAGTTGTGTACATGTAGTGCACCGCTTATGTTAACCACCTGTAATTCTGTTTACTACCGAGTGTGTGCGCCGCAAAGTGAAACCCCCGGCGCTGCTAAAAGAGTTAAACGGCGCGAGCGAGCGTAGCCTTATATACGAGCGCACAGCTGAGGCGGACAGATAAACCGAAGGAAAACGAAGTGGAGGTAGTGCTCTGGCACGTCCCCCCCTCCACCTCCTTACGCTCACTCGAGGAGAGGCGAGAGTTGACGCATGCGCAGTGGCGGAGCGGATGGTCGCCGAGGGACGCACACAGCCCAGAGTAAAAGCTGCTTCCCATCTAAAATGAGATGTCTGCCGCCTTCTAGTTGTCTTAATTGAATGAATGGAGGACCTTGGGATGGCGGTGGTGGTTGTGGGGGTGTAGCCACAGGGGGGATCAGCCTGGCAGACCTGGCCGGCAATCGCTCTGTCTGGGCGGCTGTTTACATGAAGGACGGCTTACAATAGTTCGCTTAACATGTCTCTCCCCGTGAATTGATTCTCTCGCAGCGACTTTCTGCTTGGTCTTTGCTTGGTTTCACGTTCTCATCAACCCGTTTGTGACCTGTAAGTAAAGTATGAAGCGTGCCCTCGCCCCTTCTTCGAATACACATCTTTACATTATACGGTGGCACGATAAAAATGTGTAAATTACCAAAGGAATATGAGAATACGTTGTAGCACTGCCAAATCCTGTACATTCTTGTATATTCTTCTTTAGTACTGCTGCAAACAGACGCTCTGCCCAAAGAAATATCTGCACTAGGGTTTTCAACGAGAATATTCAACCCCCCAGTATTTTCCTAACTTACGAGTATATAAGGCTGTTGTTTACTGTATTGTAAAGCTTGCGACATAATTACAATCTGGAGCCGGCAACAAGTTGTACATCGTTGCACAGCAGACCCGGAAGCTATCGGCGTATTGGTTCGAAAGATCCCCGCAGCCCAGAATCTATAGAAGCCGACAAACAAAGCTTTGGTGCATGCCAATTCTGCTAGGGGGAATAGGAATCATAGCACCATTTGGGGTGCCCATAGTTTGGTGCGACGTTCTCGATCAGATCTCCGCTTTACAAACTCGTTACATTCTTCTCGCTTCGTCGATCCGAAATTAATCAGCGCGACTGGTACAAAATTCATCTACGTTGGCGCGGCCACAGTGACAGCGGGTGCCCACGCTTGTCTGCACCGCCAAACTACTCGCGTTTAACAGAAACGCTCATTAGGCAAACTAAGATAGCAGTGGGTTGCAGACAACTTCGTTGCTTCCGTGTACGCTGTGTCTACACGACTGCGTCCAAAAATGCACGCTTGAATGAATCGGCTGTAGTTGCTCGGAGCTCGGTTGTGATGCACGTGTTTTGTTTCGATGCAGCTGGTGGTTCGGGCTCTGGAATCCAGAGCACTGTTGCCGCATCGATCTGTGCAAGTTCAATGCTGTTTAGAGTCTCTTCTTCGCGCCTGGACAAATGCGCTGGCTCTTTATCTCTACGAAAAGCCGGCAAAAACTGAAAGTGGCGATCAATAAGCTGTGAAAGCAGTGTTTAACTGTCTACATAACTTCTAGGCAGGCAGAAAACACAGTGCACAGCAATGCTTGTGTATTCTAAAATAAAGTATTTTTTTATTTCCTGTTATTTATATATTGTAATGACGAAACTCAGCATCAAAACTTGGGTGCGCCGGCAGCTAACGTGA
>NC_134704.1:57308420-57328420 GCF_043290135.1 Rhipicephalus microplus | reverse complement strand
ATATTGCTTGTCCTCTGAACATTTTTTTCTTATATATATATATATATATATATATATATATATATATATATATATATATATATATATATATATATATATATATATATATATATATATATATATATATATATATATATATATATATATATATATATAGGGCGGCATCTCCTCAGTTTGAGCCTTGTGTACGTTTCCGTAAAGAGCCACTTCAGTCTCGTGGATAGGTCGTCAAGACCAGGCAGTCCCGAAGGGTCATCGTTGCCGTTGTACTCGTGGACAAAGGGAAGGAGAGGGCAATAAAAAAACTGGGCTTTACTTATTTGTATTGTTTATACCATACTCGACGTAATAGAAACGCGTCTAGTTTTATGAGACACACCGCTGCTTTTTGTGCATTATGGCTGGTGGAGGAGCAGGAAGACACAAAAAACGCCATGCCTGCGCGGTCGGCGCAGCACAGTCACAGCGAAAGCTAGAAAAGCGCCCATTCAGAGCCTTTTCTAAGCACTCATTGCGTGACTGCTGCAAGCACACTACAGCATTAAAATGTTAAGGTGGTAGGCCGGCATTCGCTATGCCATTTTTCGTCAGTTTTATGAGAAGCATGGTATCCGCTAAACACTTGCAAGGAATTTTGTGCCAATTGTTCATGCAGTGGCTGATAACGATGAAGAATTATGCCTAAAGTGGGTATGCGCCACAGTTAATAGGGGAACAAGAAAAAGCTTTTGTAATGGCTTGGAGCATTGGATGACCCACTCATTAAGATATTCGCACTATGCGACGACTGGTTGTTCTTTCGCTGTTTTAAAACGCTTTTTAAGTCAAATTAACGTGATTGCTTTCCCGACATCAAGCCTGCCTAAGGCAAGTTTGCCAACAAGTCCCAAGCACCGATGTGGCTCAGTGGTAGAATACTGGGCTGGCACCCAGCGGATCCGGGTTCCAGCCCTTCTGTGTCATTGGTGATAGTTTTGTTTTATTTAATTTCGCGCGGTGTAGTTACGGACACCGGTGGCGGCGGCGGCGGTGGACAACTGCGCGTGACCCGAGTTGATCTCATAGCAGCTTTCGCTGTAAAACAGCGTCGATCTCACACAATCGTTCACAGAAAGGCCCTGGTGCAAACTACTGGTTCTGGTATTGTTGTCACACTTGAGAACACTTGAAAACCTGTGGGAGTTTGTGCTGTCTGTTTATATAAATAGACCCCGTGTTGTCATTTATATGTAATAATTAATACAGCTATAACAGCGTGGTTTCGATGCGCCCTGCCAAGTTATGTGCTGTTGCCATAAGTCGTTTCACCGACGGTGTCGATTTCGATGGTGTGCGAGAGTGGCATACCTCAGAGACCTTACTTGAGTGTATGCACGTTTCTTTTGACATTTGCATGTCGCCAGACATACTTTACCTGTGTTATAGGAGAAATTTTCCCCCATCAACAAGCGTGGAGCAAAACAAAAAACAAAGAAGCAAGAACTAAAATAAAAACAAACTTTGGACTGTTAATTCGAATTGAGATCACTCAGGTAGTCCCGAAATGTACTTATAAACAGTCGGGACGACCAGCTACATTGTGACAGTAGATGTAACCTCTCTTGTTTTTCGGTGGTCCCCTTACGTAGTGTTACACGAAGTAGTGGCAGCATTAACGCGAATGCCATTGGATTGAAGTAATGACATAAGCTCTACCTTCTTATTAACCCATTGTGAGTGCCTTGAACAATGTGTCCACCACTGTAGTGCAGTGGTTATTTGTCTCGGTTGCTCACCCTTCCGTCGTGAATTCGACGTGAACCACGGCGGTCACTTTTCAGTGGCACCAAAATGCTGGAGGTATTGTCATATTTAAGTGCACGTTAAAGGGCTACATATTGCCAATACTTCTGGAGCTTGTAACTATGGCGTGCCTAACAACCATGTGGTGGTTTCTGGCGCATAAAGCACCACATTTTTCATGATTCACCGTACCGCCATCGAAAGTCACACAAACAACGTGAGAAAGGGCCTGGTTATCTGGAAATCGAGCTGACGTTAAGCGGAATACGTCGTCTTCCTTACGCTGTACCTTGTAAAATAAAAGCTGTGGAGGCTCATGTGGTTGCGTCTATAGCGGTTGCCCGTATAGATAAACATGTTACTTGCTTACGCTTCGAAAAGCGTTATTGAATTAACGTGCTGCTTCACACCGGTGGGTCATTAGTCGCCTTCCATCCGTGAGCCCGTTGCCGTGTGGTCGAGACCTCTTATTCGCCGAGGGCGCGGTTCTTTTGTTCGACCTACCTAATTTCTGCGATATCGGGGGCCACCGCAACCACCTTCCGCACCAAATGACCCGGAAAAACTGATACCCATCGCTGTTATACAAAGGCTCTTTCTCGACCTGCAGAGTTAATTACCTCTGGTGGTATGTAGTTCATTACGTGGTGCGCGTATTTGTCTCCTTTGTTTGGCGCATCTATATGCTGGCCGGAGAGCCTTTTTAATGGTTCGACTGCCATAACGCCCTTCAAACTTTCTGCGCAAACTGCATATAGTAACCGGAAAATCCTTGCGACTGTATCGCAATGCCGGCTTTTAAAAAAGTTACGTGACTGGGTGAGATTTTAAATTATTTATTGTCATCTAAAGAACTTGAAATATTCCACGTCGTTAAATAAAACTTGTAGAGCTGGCATCATCCGGAACATGATGCACAAGAAAGGCAGCATTATTCTAGTGCTCATTACTTCTTATAATTGATAACCTCTTGACGATGCTGAGGTGATAGCTTGACGATGCTGAGGTGATAGAATCGGTATCTGTGGTTGAGAGGTGGTGGATTCTCCCATCATTTAAGCTTCCATTTGCGATCGCATCGCACGCATCTTCAGGCGTCTTTTCCGTGACGAAAATCCGTCAGTGAAGTCTTGGTGGACCCCGTTGTGAAACGCTTTCGTCTTTAAAAGTTATTCATTGAACAAGCGCGCTTGAACTCTTCAAAAGCGTTGTAAGATTGCAGCATGGGCCTCTCATTATGCGCTTCAGCCGAGACCCAGCAGTACCGCGGCGTCGGGAGCACGATTCACAGGGCATCCGGTAAGCTCTCCAGCACACGCTCCTATCACGTAATGCAACACTGAATGCACAACGTACTGCGATCACTTTGGCGTGGTAAGGTGTCGATGTTGACGTGCGCACAATAAAGAGACTTCTCCGAGGCTTGAGAAATCCACAATCCTTTTGATGTCGTTTTCCGTTCCAAATTTTTGAAAGCACGAGGTGTTCGTGCTTTAACGAATACCTTGTGCTGTTCAGATTGGCCTCCGCAGGATTCCCCTTTAGGGGCGGGGGGCGAAGGTTTGTCGCAGCATTCCCCCCCTATACCTCGTATGAAGCAGATCTTTCGCCCCCTTATGGAGTGATTACTAAGGGGGCGGCACTCCTTTTACCCCCTCGGCCGCACGGCGCCTATGGTTATTCACGAATGCCTCTATATTCATTCCTTCTGTTCGCTAGTTTGTTCGCTAGTTTGTTCGCTTCGAGCTTTTCGAACATCTCCTTGTCACCATGAATGCTGCCAAGGAGCTTTGGTTTGCTTCAATGCATTCAGATAGTTGGAGTTGAGAACTGAAATATATACTCTTGTGCGCGCAAAATTCGACTATGCTGCTACAATGTAGAACTCTAACCACGAAAACCTAATTGGATCTCTCTAACTAATTCAAAATCATGCCGCACGTTTTGTTCTCTCTGATCATAACCGTACATCCATCTTAACAGCAGTGAAGCACCGGTTGTCACTGCCAGCTTTATTCTACGTCTCAAGTATTTCCATTCTTGCCTTTTTCATAAGATAAGCCATTACCCGTCACTACGCACTGAGCTCATTGCGCCTCCTACTTATCATTCATCTCGGATTGATCACAAACAGAAAGCTAAAGGTACTTTTTGCAACAGGTACACATTTTCTTGCCCCTTCATACCGGTTACATCTAATGATTGGAACCAGCTACCGTATGACATCGTTGCCATCTCTTTTCACTTCCTTTTCTGTCCTTCATCATCAGCTCACCTGCTTCTTGATAGGTCTCCCTAGCAACCTGATGTATTCCCTCCTTCCTACAGCTTTCTTTCCACACGTGCCGAGATAACAGCGTTTGATTTATTTCTGTTTTTTTTTTGCTTTTTGAAGCATTTTTGTCAGCTTTACATTTTGCCGCTAGTACTCTAAAATTTTGCCGCGTTTTTTGTCTTCATTTTTTTATTCACGTTTTAGTTTTTTTTTGTTTCATCGAGTAGAGGTTTTTATTTGTATTGTTTTGGCTCTGATGTAATATTCCACGTTTTCTTTCTTTGTTTTGAAGTTTATATTTAGTAACCCGCCCTCTTCTGTAAGTATTCACCGATTAAGGGTAACAAAATAAAGAAATAAATACTTTGTTGCATTGTACCCTGTACAACTCAAATGCGTGATGCACATTGCCTTTCCTCCATTCGTGTATTCTCCACACTGCCTTTAAAACGTACGTAGATGAACCCGTGACCAGAGACATAGGGGCCACGGGAGCGTGTGCCAAAATCGCCGCTTTAGCCTTTAAGTGGCAAACTGTCTGCTGTCGACAGCATTGCTCTGTCGTAATTCGTCAAAAAAATGCTCACGACATGAGATGGTTCGCCTCTTGGTGCTGCAGTTGGCAAAAGCATACCGATGGCAATGGTTCGTATACTTTTGCTCACGGGTGTACGTTATATACATTCTCCGTAGGGCATCAAGGCGGTCGTAGAGCTGGCTCGGCTCACCGTTTCTTTGTCTTCAGTTTTGAATAATTGCGACATGTTTACGTGGAGTGGCGTGAGCCTAGGAGGCACTGAAGAAAGGGCTCCATTCTAAGAGGAGGATCGCTTATTCGTCTATCAGTAAGACCCTTTCCATCTCATTTTCCTACTGTGTTGCTACAAGCGCCATTCCCCTAACCCCGCTTGACACCATTCACTGCACCGTATACCGTGCGCAATGTTTATATTCCTGCCTCGGTCCTTTCTTCTTTCATACCCCCGAATGTCCACTCACCTATTGGTGTGCTAAGAGGCCGCCATTAGAGGCCTCGCACTGCGTAGCTTGTTCTCCGTCGTTGCCGAGGACAAACACCAAGGCGAGAGTAGGCAATGGAACCATTCTGGAGCACTCAGCTGGCATCGCTCTTCATTAGGAAGTCTCACCGCCTAAGCTCGCCAGGGATCAACGGAGACAGCGTATACACTTTGTGCTTGGTTATTCAGCACATTTGTAGGTACGCGTGAACATGTTTTTTTTCTTGCTTGAACGAAGTGTTCTGTGGCAAAAAGAGTTGCTTTGGCTGGTCTCTGTACGCGTTCATGGGAGTATGGAGTTCCCCTACACTGCGGATTGCTTAAGACCAGCGATATAGCTGGTATCGCGTTACATTTATTGCATGTGGCTACAAGAAGCCATTGGCGTAAAAAAATCATATCGATGGTAGGAAGAAGGTGTGTGGGTGGTCATTTATAGCTGATTCATTCAAAGTTCATTTGTGTATTCTGCATGCGGCGCACGATGTGACCGCCTTGCGCATTTACGCCTAGCGTGCGTCGTCCGCGACGCTACGGGCGGAGTATGCCGAGCTGTTTTTCACAGCTTGTTTGGGTGGTTGCGGGAAACAGGTTTTGGTTGAAGTAGGACTGTAAGTCCAGTAACACGCACTGTTTTACGGCTGTTGTGAGATCACATCAAATTCCCACGGTGTTCTAAGTGTACTACGCGGTATAGAAAACACAGACGGGAAAAAGACAAGGACAAGCGCGGACTATCAGCTGAAGGTTTATTCATCCTGCATTGCATATATATACGATAACCAGGAAAAAAAGAAGAAATAAAAAAAAGAAAAACAACATTTGAAGATAAAAAAAACGTCAGATTTCATATACACGAAGCACGAGGCAGAATATGAGATGAATTACACGCATGCGCTATTAGCCAGAAATTGAAGCTCCTTATCTTGGAGGGCAACCGATGGTTTGCTCACGCAGTCGTTGGCCACTGCCAGCGCTGTGTGCCACATGCAATAAATGTATAACGCGATTCATTATTAGGGGCATAGTGGCATATATTTCATTCACATGGTTATATTTTAGCACCATTTACCATCACCTTTATATGTAGTATGAAAAAAAGAGCACTAACAAGGAGGACTTTGAACCATGTGTTGTAAATGCACTACCACTTTCTTTTTATGCTCGGTTGGCTTGTATTGGCCCCATAGCAAAACAATGCAATGGTGGGATTAAACTTCAAAAACGTTTTTCTCCACTAAAACAAAAGACTTCGATTGAGCTTTCTGTGAACAAAGTCGCTATGATTCTCAATCGTATGCTATTTTCTCTTGATTTTTTCTTGACCAACCTTAGGCTGCTATAGACGTCTCATATTAGGCCAAAGCGGCATTATCACGAAGTTCAGGATTTTATTTTAGAACCTATGCACCACACACCGGCAAAAAAATATATATATGTATTTTTGTCTAGTACGTATTACGTAGAGTTTAATAGACGCAATTTATAAATTTTATATTGATTGTATTCAGTCGAAAAATCTCAAAAACACTACAATTTACTCAAGTTAGTCTACGCTTTAAAATATGAGAAATTTCAAGTTAACATGAGCGACTGTATTATAATGAAAGCCCGTTACTCTAAAAACGCAAAAAAATCAAGCATTGATATAGTGCGCAGAACGGTCAGTTTAGAGGGAATTCTTAAAAACGATAGTCTTTTTTGGGGACCTTCGACTCAGAAATTTTGGTCTGTCTGTCTGTACATTTGTCTGTTTGTTTACTCCTAACGACATTGGGTATTTGAAAAGGCCGACCCCATCAGCAGCGCCCACCAATGCCGCTCAAGATTTAGCGTTCATACTTGTGCAATTGTCAATTAAAAAGCAATTATTGCGCATGTCAGGGGCACCATAACAGCACTTATATATTCTGCAGGTGCGTTTTTTACTAGTAAAGGCATACATAAGTAATTTTAAGGACCGTAGCGCTTATCACGTTGCGCTCACCGTGCAACGCTTGCACGAAAAGCCGAGTGTTTCTAACGCTTTGCTAAGACGAGACGGTAGTGGCACCTACCCGTCGCCTTGCGTTCTACACCTTATCACCTCTGAGCCAGGCGCGCACACCCGTCTCAGAGCCAGGCACTTCATCTTCCAAGAAAACTGCCAGATGGCGCTCATGTCTCACGTGCGACATGACTTAATGCGTTCGTTCGCCTTCACTACACGCTCGAGGAACTCTAACGCAGCGCCTACAGAATACCATTCACCGATTTTCTTGCGCAGAACATCAAACAAAAATGTTCAATCTGTCCACACGCAAGACTATCGTCTTTCGACGACATTTGTTCATTAACATGCCGATACGGTGCCAATTTTTTCCTACCTGGATATCCATTTCGTGAATTTCAAATGGTGGCCACGGATGCAAAACATTTTTTCCACTCAAAATATCTTGGGAAAATACTTTATATATAATGCCTATATGTCTATAATAATTTTTCTAATCAATTTGATTGAAATTTATTTTTGGCGAGCGCCCCGACTGGGACAGTTGGCGTGTAATGACCCCTACGTAATACATTGGAGTAGATCAGGTACGACGTGTAGAACATTGATATTTTATGTTTGATGTTCCAATAAGAAATACTACACGCCATGTCTGCCATGATTCTTTAATGGCTGTTTTCTTTCAAGTTTTTTCATAATGCGTGCAACATGTAGACTAGGGAAGATGGCATGTGATAGATTTATCGTTGAAGAACTGCTATGTGAAAGCGGAGCGATAATTCACAAACGATTACTATGCTCCATAATGCAAATTTCAAGCACTGCTTTGTGTCGGGGCAGCCTCGATTGTGTTGGAAGTTTTGGCCATCTTCAGTTGTAGCACTGTAAGATTCATTAGAACTGCTAGTGCTCGAGTAATACGCACACCAGTCTGCAGTACAGGCGTCGCGAACGAAGCGAAACGCCGACCGCGCCGTTATGACAGGCGAAGCCAACCGCAGTGAACGTTCCAGCCCTGCAGGCACACGAGCTCTGCCGGAGTAAGGAAGCGAGGTTAGGAGCCAGTGGCTTGGGATGTCGACAGACTCCGCATTTGCTCTATTTCTTCTCCGTCCCCTCTCTCGGTTACACCGACGACGCCAGCTAACGACGGCGACGCCATTCAATTCAGCGATGGGCGTTGAAAGGGAAGTTGAAGCACTTTGCTAAACGAATAGGAGCGTGTAAGGACCGTTTGATCCTGGCTGAATACGTAAAGCGATGTGTGGGTTCTCAGAAGTGGACGTGAATACCATTATTTGGTGAAAAGACAGAAGCTGTCGCCGCGGGCCTTCTTGAGACGCCGAGCGAACGCGATGACGTCATTCTGTGTATGCCGCATCGTCTGCAACATCAGCACTGCTGAAGCGTGGCATCTTCGATTAGTTCCGACAACGGCACATGATGAGTTAGTCACGGAGGCCATGGTTGAAGATAAAGAACGCTTGCTCAGCTGGTGCTCGGAACACGGAACGTAATTCTTCCTCTGCTTACGAAGTCAATCGGAGGGAGAAGGTGCGTCTACTTGGTTTCTCCACCGTTTTGCTGCTGAAGTGACCACGTCTGGTCAGAACACGATCGTTAAAAACTCGAAATCTATATATGCAGTGCCTTGCACTACTGTCAATAAGCTGCCTCCATACGCTACATCTGCACTTTGCTGAATGTAAGCGACGTTCAGCTAAACTGAAGGCTAAACAGGCCTAGTGAGCGGCTGAACTTTGCGTCAGAGTGAAAAACGGCTACGGGCCAGAGAAAACGAAGATAACGCATTTTCCACGCCCACACTTTCAGCGCGATCGCGGGGGCAGAGGATGGCAAGCTTTTATTTCACGTGTTCTGAAGCTCCTGCTGCTACAACCGTGAAAAAAAAAAAGTATGACGTCGTCGACAATATTGGAGGTCTTTCCTAAACACAAAGTTTGATTGAATCGTAAAACCCCTTCAGTTTCCCTTTAAGGGCTGCGATCTAAATGCGCTTGGGTTACGAAAAAAGAAATGATGATGCTGCTTCCTCAAGAGCTTACAATGGTACGATGCTCGAGGCACGAGTTGCGCGGTATTTCAAGTGCCTCCTAGACACTTATTTTGAGATAACAAGGAACTTGACAGGCATGACATTGAGTTAGCTCAGACTTTTTGAAATGCCAAATGTGTGTCGAAACCTAAGAGAAGTCTCGGAAGACACTCAGCACATTGCATCACTCAGTAATGGGCTTGCGCCCTGAGATTTCCAAATGAACATTTTTTTTTACTACGATGTTATGCTCACTTGACAGCATATTGACATGAATGAAGCTCACGTGCAGTGTGCGGTCCGTCTAATATAATTCATTGACACTCACTTTAACTGCCAGTGATTGTTGATCTTTCGAGGAATAGCAGACATCGGTGTTTTTTCAGGCGCTGCTCAACGGTGTGCCAAAAGTGCCAAGACGTTTTCTATCACTTTCACAAAATAAAGCTGCATAATGGTCACTTTTGAACCTCCACAAAATTTACAAGCTTTAACGCATGCTTAGTTCTCTGACAGCGTCCCTGCACTACCTGCTCGCGCACATGAACACTGAACCTGGGGTCATATGTTAGGCAAAGCCCCGGTGCGCCCAAGACTTGTGAGCCTCATCAGGGGAGATGTATCGTCGAGCGCATTTTTCTCGACACCCGAACGTTTCGTGTGTTTGAATCTTGACTCCCCCGCACAGCTCACCGGAGAGTCTGCTACGTTGTTCCATATTCACACCAAGGCTCTGGATTCGTTCAGCTTACTGGATACGTATTCGTCCGAGTGAAAGTGAGTGTCCGTGGGGAGCAGAGAGCATTGATTTTTGCGGATGGCTGTGTCTGCATTGGGGATTCAGTTTGAAGAAGCTAGGATTAAATATATAGGTGGGGTGCACCTAACTCACTAGCCTGTGACGTCTACCTCGGTTTCCCTTCCTGCGGCATGAGTGGTTCAATTAAGAATAATTAAGGCGTATTGTGAATGGAGATGAAGCTTTTCGAGGATGCATCAGCTTCTACGCGACGAAGCACCAAGCGAATAGAAGGCTTAAATGGTCCTCCACTGGCTGAGGGGTTCTTTTGGTATATGTGTGAGGAAAACTACGAAAACGAAAACAGCTGTATTGTTGGCTGTTCTAAACATTATTGGTTTCGCGAGCCTTGAGTGACACTCAGTGTTTCTTTTCCTGCCATGCTCGGTAGAACACTTACTACGAGTTTTAGCAATATATATGAAAATAATCTGAAACTACAAATCGACACATGTGGTTCAATCAGTTGTATTCAATTATTTTGTTTATTTAATTTCGGTATGGTCATTCCCGGTTTTGAAGGCATTACGAAAGACATATTGTAAGGAATATTAATTCCTAGAAAAGAAAGAGTAACATTCCAAGCATACCTAATGACCCCGTACTGTTGTTGCACCAAGATGTGCGTAATATTAGTTTTTTTATTAACAATGTCAGTACGTATGAACGCGAAAACCAGACCAAGATGCCTGGTCGCTTAGGATTGGGTTAAACTTCGCCATTTTATAAGAGGGGGACGGAAGCATAAGGACAGGAACACACACAGATGGGTAGTACTTTGCTCTTCGAGGTTCAAGGGACAACTTCCTGCTTTCTCGTAGTAGAATACGAAGTGCTTTGAATCGTTAAACACTTTTTCTATACACATAGAAAGGCCAATATTTTCGCGTTGAAGTATCCCAAGAAAAACTATCGTCTTTAAAATATTAGCCTCTGTGCTGTAGCAATCACGTCATCGGGTGGCGTCTTCGCATGATATTTTACATCACGCGTGTTGGCGCCGACGACGTCGATGATCAATTTCAGCGTTTGATTAATCATCTAAGGCTTTCTAAATGTAACAAAACCTAGGACATAAACAGCCAGACACAACATTTACCTTCATTTACGATTATTTTTACAACGAAAGTTGTTATGACACCACAACAAAGGTCGCATGAACTCTATATAGTTGTCCACCGCCGCTGTCGCAGCCGCCGGTGTCCGTAACCACTATCCCGTCAAATAAGAAAACAATTTGTAGAAAAAAACTACCATGGACACAATGGGATTTGAACCAGGGGCTGCTGCATGCCACCCAAGTATTTTGACACAGAGCCACTCCATTTTTTTTTCTTTAATGAATGAAATTATCACCAGTAAAGTACACACAACATACTTCATCGGAAGTCAGGCAAACACACACAAGCGTCAAGAACGGGAAGCCACTCCAGAACGGGGTCAAAAGTCTCAACAACACTGCGCACTTGAGCAGTTGCTTCTCGGAAAACAGATCTCGTCGACCGTGGTGGCTCGGCGTGGCTATCAATCATGCGACTTTATCATAGTGAATAAAGTCCCAACAACATAAACAGGTCGTAAGGAGTATTATCAGTCAGACTCTTTTTGAATAGAAGGAACCTAATACCATGAGCTGTGGTTGGAAGTTCTTTTCTTAATGTTCTTTTTAGAATGTCCCCAAAATAAGAGGCGTCACGATTTTGAATAAAACAATGCTCTGTAGTCTCAGGTTGGTTGCAGAGAGAGAGAGATAGACTTTATTAAGGTTGGTTGCAGAGTCTACAATTTACTGTCCAGGGTACGTATATTGATTTTTCATTCAGCCACGTTTTCACTGGCCGCGTGGAAGTGTGCAGTTTAAAGAAAAATGTTTTCGCTGAAGGAGATATACACATTCTACGTACACAAAATAATACACTGTGTGACCAGGCAGAAGCGAATATGGCTTTCGATGAACAGGTTCGGGGAAAAGGTTATTCACAAGTGCAGCGGTTAAGTTTGTTCTGTCAATAGTATAGAAATACTCTTAGATAAACCTGGCTTTCAAAAAACTGACAGTATCAACAATTTCTTTTAGGAATCCCCGCAACGGCATTTCCTCAGCAACGCTTGTTGTGACATGAATAACAGGAAGGCAGGAACATAGACGGTTACGATGAACCGCTAATATAAATGGTTGGCAGATATCCTTGAGGTGAAAAAATCGCAACACCAACTGTCGCATGAACAAATGCACAAGGCCGAGGCCACCCTTTTCAAGTGGAAGAAAAAGATTGTCTGTTCTCATGGGGTTCCCAGGAAGAGCTCCAAATAAAGCAGGCAAATATCCTATGAAGGCTTGAATGTGTACCCGAGAGCAATGCAGCACCTGCAGAATATAAATAAGCTTTGATACAAGGAATATATTGCACGCCTTCACTCTGGCAAAAATGGAAAGCTCCCGTCCGTGCCATGTTGCCACCTTTCGGTGGATCGTAGTTATCGCAGCAGTCCAGTGTGGGCTGCTGTTACGATAGTTCTCGGGAGGCACACCATGGTATTTCATAGGAGTCGCATTCCAATAAATATTTGCGAAGACCGAAGGAGTTTGGGCCCACATGCCAAGCCAGAATCCACTACTTATATCAGAGTTTATGCTTGCGCCAGCGGCTTCACAGAAACGTAAAGTAGTGTTGACTGCTTCTTGAAGGCTGGGTTTATCAGCGCAAAAGAAGGCAATGTCATCTGCATAAGCTAGAACTTTAACTTCCTCAGCATCATATCGGTAGCCTCTTATACTAGACTTTAGATGCACGCTTAAACATAATGGTTCCAGATAAATTGGAAAAAGCAAAGGCGAGAGCGGACATTCCTGACGTACAGATGAATTTAATTATACTATATTGGAAAGTGTGTGATTTACAATTAGCCTACTTGTGCACTTCTTAAACAGACTGAAATACCATTGTATAGTACATCACCCAACTGCAGGTGTCAGGAGCCGGAACAAAAGAGCATGCTGTACGTTATCAAATGCTTTTGCAAGGTCTATCTGAAGGAGGGCTACTTGGTGCATTCTACCATCGATATACTCAAGAACTGAACGTGCAATATGAATGTTTGTATAGAGCGACCACGAATTTCACATGTTTGGTGGTCACCTACACATTTAGTAATCACTGTCTGTAGCCGATTTGTCAACAACTTAGCAAATATTTTGTAGTCAACGTTACATAACAATATAGGCCTATATTCGTTAACTATCTTTAATGCGTCCGGATGACCACTTTTTGGGATTAATGCTGTATTGCCCTGATAGAAAGAAGGAGGAAGTTCACCACGCTCATAAGCCTCTTTAAAAAGTTGCTCAAGGAAAGGTATCAAAAGTTCCTGAAAAGCTATGTAAAATTCGCCACTAAGGTCATCTGGGCAAGGAGTTTTGTTTTTCTGCAACGTTGTTATTGCAAATCTAATTTTCTCTCTGGTTATTGGCCCCTCTACAGTGAGTCTATCAACATCTTGTAACTGAGGCACAAGGGCAATGAAATGGTCAGCGTCTTCCTCAAAGTTCTCCTGAAGTTCAACCGCAGTGAACACACATTTGTAATAATCTTCAAATGCGGCTCTTATTTCACATGTCTCTGTGCAAAGGAAACCCCGCGACTCAATTTGCAGTATCTGTTTAGAAAGTACATATCTCTTTTCATCCCCGAGAGATTTATAGTGGGTTCCTCCTCAGTGAAATGGGTAACACGGGAACGAATCTTTGCTCATCTGTATAAATCTGTATCATGTTTTTGTATCTGATCTTGAATCTCATTTATCTCGTCCCCGTACAATCCCGGCTGTTGATTTTCAAAAGTATGGAGCTTATGAAGTAAATTAAAAAGATAGCGTTTTTCAGCTTTTTTTTCTTTGCGCTATTTCCCATGAAATACTAATTGCCAGATACTTGACTCTTTCTTTGAACCTTTCCCATTGAGCAAAAATTGGCAGCTGTCGACATTGTGTTACCTCTTGTACCAATTCTTTTACTATTTTAACAAAACAATCTTCGCGCAACAACTGCACGTTAAGCTCCCATAGATCCCAGTTTAGAGGGGTTTTACGAAAATTTTCAGGACCACAAGAAACAGTGACCAAGCAATGATCTGTAAATAATACGGGCTTTACAGTACAATTATGAATGTGAGACCATAGGCTTAGAGATACATACACACGGTCAAGCCGAGCATAAGAGATGCCTTGAAAGTGCGTGAACCTCACTGAGGAGGGTGCATGCGCTCCCACATCTATTAAATTGTGGTGATTGAATAATTTTTGCAGTAAAGCTGCACTTGCATCATAACAATTTGTTATATATGAATGATCTCTCGCATGACTAATTCCTTGTCTGCAGTAAAGCTGCACTTGCATCATAACAATTTGTTATATATGAATGATCTCTCGCATCACAAACACAATTAATGTCTCCAAAAACTATCTAAGTTCTCCCAGTGTTAAGCAGCGAAGTTGAAGAGAAGAAAAAAGCATTCCTTTCATTCACTTTGGAGGGAGCTTAAACACAGATAAACCTCCAATTATGGGAATGAAAAGATAAATCGCAACCAATGAGGCGTCCTTCCCCATCAGCATGTAGTGACGTCACAATATGATTCAAGTGCTTCCTAACTAATAAAAAGCATTCAGCGAATGCACCACGTGCCGGGCTGTTGTGTAAGTTGTAATCTCGGAAAATTTCCAGTGCAAGATCAGCGTCACGAGCAGCGGAAATCTTAGTCTCTTCCACTGCAAGTACATCAATGTTGTACTGCTCAAGCACGTGGCGCAACTGCCACTGACGCCTTACATTCCTCAAGCCACGTACGTTGAGTGTCGCTACACACATGGGAAACGTTAGCGCGGTAGCCATTTTGCTATCTTGGAACTTTTGTAGGTCACCTTTAGCCACAGGGCAACCTGTGGCTTTACCTCCTTTGCACTTTTTAGTAGCACTTTCCTGAGGATGCTGGCATAGGCGGCGCGTCCCTCAGTCCGCAAAGAAGGTGACACGTGGACCACATGAAGACACTTGCTCTGTCGTGTCTGGCGCACTTGTTGCTTCATCGGTGACCGGTGCCTGACGCTTCCTTGTCTGACCGCTATCCATTCCTTCTTGTTTCTCATTGTCAGGAGGCTTGTCTTAAGGTCTTCCAAGTGGTGTTCTTCTGCAGCAATGCATTCATTTATGCTTTCACTGGCGTCGTTAGCGATGTTATTTTGCGTGCCGAGGGTATCCATGGACAAGAGTTCAGCTTCCTTTAAGGCACCTTCCACTGCTTCTCCTGTCACATCAACTACCTCAGTGACATCCATAAGATGATCCAGATGTTGCTCTTCTGTGCCTTGGCCTGAACGGAGTTTGTTGGCATAAGTCGACACGCAGGCATCCGACGAGTGACCAAATCGCTGGCACTGCAAGCACCTCGGTGTTTTGCACTGTCGACGTATCTGCCCCACTCGCTTGCACCGAAGACACAGTGGAGGCTTACCGGGAATAAGTACGAGGCATTGGTGGCCATAGATTGACATAAGTTGGGGTATTGAGCTCACAGTGATGGTGTCCTTAAGCTCCAAGGCAACGTCCCTATTTGTCGTCATCCATTGTTCCCTTCCTCCACATCTTCATGCCTCTCTTTCAATGGAGCTCACAACGCCGTAAGCTTGGAACGCCTCTTCAACACGTCGCGATTCAAGATGAGGCGGAAGCCAAAGAAGTTTCAGCCTAATATTCTTGGTCTCCGGATCTAGCACCATGCACTTCAGCCCTTTTACACGGAGCTCACCACAAGCGACGAGTTTCTGTTTCGCCATGCTACTTGCACACGTAACCATCCAAACATGGCTCATCTGATACTGGCCAACTCCTATAATGTCCGCTGTGCTCACCACTTTAAGCAGCGCGTCACGGAAGTCTGGGGCACGGCACGGCCTACCACTCAAGTCGGCATAAAGAAAAACGGAATTCAAAACGTCATTACTGGTTGGAAGACGTGGCAGGACGACTTTATAGCTTGAGTCTTCATCATGAAACGGAGTTGATTATACTCGGCCATTGGCCGATACGCTGTTACCAGCAGAGAGCATTGCTTGCTTGCTTGCTTGTTCCTTTCTTTTGTGGCTCTCAGCCACTAAGGGTGATTGGCCAAGAAGCCGGTGGTTAATGCAAGTCAATACCTTTAGGTTTTCTAGACTAGGGGAATATGCATTTTAGAACGCAGCCGATCGGTGCGGCTTCTTCTTCTTCTACCTCACTCTATTTTTTTCGTTATTGCCTTCTTGACTACAGGTCAAGCTAATCTGACAATCACCATCACACGTGTTTCATGTGTGATAACGCATCAAACAAAGATATTACATCTTCAACACAGTCGGTAGTCTCATACACATCTCGCACTTTTATAACAGCTTCCACGAAACATTCATTTACGGATGCTGTGATGTAAGAGTTCTGTGATACTGTGATGTAAGAGCAGCGAAGAAACAACCTGACGTCAAACAATACGAACCGCGTAATGAGTGGGTCGTCAAATGTTCCGATCACTTACAAAAGCTTCCGGCGCAATTCTTTGTCGTCGTCAGCCACAGCGTCGAAAAACTGCACAAAGTTTCTTGCAAGCTTTTGTAGCGGGTACCGCACTTCTCCGAATGACGAAGAATGTCATAGTGTACGCCCCCTGCTACACAGAAATTATTATGATTAATGATGTAGCGGGTACCCTGCAAGTGTGCTCGCAGCAGTTATCCAAACAGTGTTTGAGAAAGGCTCTGAAAGGTGGCCACTCTTCCAGCTTTCACTGTGACTATGCTAAGTTTTCCGCGCCGGCCTGGCACCCCCCCCCCCCCCGCGTTACTTTATTATTATTGTTTTGTTGCTGTTGGACGTTACTCCTTTTATATTTCGTGGTAATCGCTATTTATCATTTTAGCGTGCTTGAACCGTCCCTCCCATTTTGCCTGCTCTTCTCCCACTGCATACTAAAACGGTGTTTAGAGGTTTCTCGCTATTTCTCCAACTCCTTTTGACCCTTCCAGCGTGCACCAATCTTCCCAGTCGTTTTTTTTTCATTTCTTTAAAGTAACTTATCGACTGCTCTAACTACTGACGGTGACTGCTTTGTGCAGTTGCTTTTTATTTGCTATGACCGAGGGCAGAAAGACAAGACATCCCATCTTTAGTTGGCCACGGAGACGAGACTTCGTAGCCCATCTTTTTTAAACCGAACCGCCGTTGTACGGCAAGCAGCACAGACTGAACGGGTGGATACTTCACAAAGGCCCGTGAAGGAACAAACGACCGTTAAAAGGTCGTTTGAGGTGGACATATGAGAAAGACTTACGGGGGTAATTCAATCTGGATTCACGAGAGCTCTGTATCTGTAGTGCCTGTGCCGAACTTCCAGCTTCTCTGTCTCACTTAACGTTTCTTAAGTTCTACAGTTACAGAGACTTGTTTCTTTTGTTTGTTTGTTATTTGTAAAAGAACTACCTCGTGGTTCCCGGATTCAATTTCTCAGCTTTCGTTTTTAAACAATCTTTTTAAAAAATATAAATACATGTACCACAGAGTACCCCAACAAATGACCTCAACAGATCGGTTTTCAGAAATTTGTGTTTGAAATAATGCAGCGGACGCAAAATAATGTGACAAATTTCAAAAGTCAGAATGCTTGCCAAGAATTTTCATCTGTTTTGCATAAAATACAGTAGCTAGCATAAATTGTTTCTGGCCGCTTTTCTTATCTAAAGAGGTTCATTACAGAAACCCTCAACTACGACCTGGCGATGCGGGATTTTCTCGAATATCGCTACCCTTATGTGTCTGTTTTTACGTGGGAACCGTTGGAGTTTCCTGTCCCCAATGATGATACCCCCTCCATTCGGGGCGAAGTAACGACGCCCGTAGAACGCCACTGATTATTTTTTGTTGTGTTTAAAATTGATGGCGTTTCTACAGCGGATGCGTTCTTTCTGCTGCAGCCTACCATATCTTTTTTTTTTCAGCTGTCGTATCCAAGAAGTAAATCACGCTGCGAATATTCAACTGCGCATGTGCGTTTCGATCAGCATTCCCAGCTGCAACATATTCTTTATTTATGGTCTATCATTGATGTCAAGCACAAGAACCGACGTCTTCTACGTAAATTCATGTGCAAACAACAAAAAAGAAAACGCAAAACAAAACAAGAAACATTGCCGTTCTAGCTAACCACTGCAATCTCGCCTGCACTAGAATGAATAAATGACAGAACAACGAATCAGAAATAAAACGCGTGAGCCGGAGACGCCTTGTTCATTTGTTTTTCGCAAAGCTCTTTGCTGCCTGAGGAATACAGCATACTGTTCGAGAGTGAAAGGCATAGCCACAAACAACAAAAGAAAAAGAAGTACGAGCATACTTCAAGGATAATCGTGTCCTTCTTCGCGAGCCATACGTCAAGCATTGATTTATGGAAGCACTTTACACGCCTCGAGCTCATGAGTGCCCACGAAGTCGTTTAAAACTGGACTTACCCAGCCATAACCCTGTTAGTTTCATTTCACGCTCCGATGAACAGCCAACGCATTCTGGTAGCACGAATCCCACCATGCTCCTCTTTGCGAGACTTCGTGATGCCTTTAAAGTATACTTACACTTCACCTCACCCTGCGGCTGTCTCTAATGTATTTACGTTGCTGTATGTACGCAAGAAGAGCGAGCGATGGGAACACAGTGATCTGTAATGCACTAAGATGTGGTGGTAGCTGTCGTGGTTTGCTCAAACCACTTCCCCAGGGACTTGGCCTGAAGTATAGCCTTGAAAGCGAAATGCATGCAATAGGGTTCTTCAATGTTATACACTTGACAAGCTCGATAGAGCGTGAGGAATATTCTACTGGTTAATTCATTGCGGGTGGCCGTTCCGAAGAATGCCTTCGTATCTTCGAGCATTTTATTTCTCAAACCTAGTTGAAAACACATGAAACGACAAGAATCGAAACAACAAGGATAGCTAAAATAATGATGGAAGCGACGAAAGGCGTGCCAATTTGTACCGCATGGCAGAGACGGAAAGAGATGATCACGACTGCTTCAACGACGACGACGACGACGACCGACGACGACAACGACGACCGACGACGACGACGACGACGACGACAACAACAACAACAACAACAACACTTCACAACCTTGTGCTCAGATTTGGGTGCACGTTAAAGAACCCCAGGTGGTCTAAATTTCCGGAGCCCTCCACTATGGCGTCTCTCATAATCATATGGTGGTTTTGGGACGTTAAACCCCACATATCAATCAATCAACACTCCACAACCTGGTTGTCGATGACTCACTTCATAACACTTTTTATTTAGATGAACTCTTTTTTCAAGGAAATAGTCGAATAAAAAAACAGAAATAGCTATGTTGACATCATCTGTCCAGGTACCCGTAAAGCCCGTCAAATAACTGGTAGGAGGAAATGCCAACACGCCAGCAATATACAGAGGCTTCGAAAAAAGTATAAAAATCTGACAGCGATAACAAAACCTATAACGAAACTATCAATTTCACGATAATGCAGATGTCAGAAACTATTCCATCAACTTTGAATATGTCTTATCAGCCTCGACAGACGACCACTTACAATTAGCGAAGTGCTTGGACCGTGTCCCGTTTTGATGTGGACGCGCTGAGCGCAGGGAGCGCTCTTCGTAACCTTCTAATAGACCCAAGTTTAATGAACTTTTCACAGTTATATCCTCTTCTGGTTAAGAACATATCTCACAGTCACAATATATATAATGGCAGAAAGGAAAAAAAAGTGGTCACACTGTGTGTACTAGGCTATTATTTTCTTCAGACTCTCTTTATATTTTATATGACATATTCTATATGTATGCACATAGTGTTTCTGATTATTATTCTATTCTCTCGTTTCTTTATTCTTCCTAATTTTTATTGTTTTTCTATGTTTGTTCTATACCACTATCTCCAGTAAAGTTGAAAGTTGAGCAAGTTGGTGATAGTTAATTTTTGGGGCGAAGCTCCTTAAGCCGTGGGTCGTGCGTCCCCAATGTGTGTA